>NC_089006.1:2409019-2612658 GCF_963932015.1 Anas acuta | reverse complement strand
AGATTGGTCCTTGGCTCTGGTGTCCAGAACCACCACCTCCTCCTCCTCCTCCTCCACCTCCACCAATGCAGATGGGTCCCTGACTCTGGTGGCCAGAACCACCTCCTCCTCCACCAATAATGCAGATGGATCCCTGGCCCTGGTGGCCAGAACCACCTCCACCTCCTCCACCCATGCTGCCACCTCCAATGCAGATGGAGCCTTGGCTTTGGTGGCTGTAACCTCCTCCACCTCCACCACTGCCACCGCCGCCTCCTCCAATAATGCAGATGGGTTCCTGTCCCTGGTGGCCTGACCACCGCCACCACCACTTCCACCGCCGATGGATCCTTGGCTCTGGTGGCCTGAAGATCCTCCTCCTCCTCCTCCTCCTCCTCCTCCAAAGGAAGATGATGATATGTGGGTCTGGTAGATAGCACCACCACCGCTTCCTCCACTGTGGCAGGACGATCCCTGGGTCTGGTATCCTATAGAGCCTCCACCCCCACTGGAGTGGCAGGATCCTCCTCCACCACCACCATGGCATGAACTTCCTCCTCCACCACCACCATGGCATGAACTTCCTCCTCCACCACCGCCATGGCATCCACCAGACTGCTCAGAGATCCCTTGTCCGTCGCCCTTCTGCTGATGGGAGCCCATCGTTGCAGACACCAGAGAGCCCTCCAAGAGAAAGAAAAACAGGCCTTAGCAAATGCAGAGAGAAGAAAACTTGTGTCACTGCCCCTCCCCTTCCCCTTCCAAAGTCAGGCTGATTGATGAAAATATCTCCTCTTCCCTTTCTGCCCCCAGCCACCACTGATTAGCTAATGCAAAAGGGAACTGCCATCCTCAGAAATGTATAACTCAAAAAAGAAACCAGAAAGGGTCTGAGAAGTTTTCAGCTTATTCCATATCCCTTGATCATGTCTTCTCAGGGTCTTCTCTATTCATACTTAACTGTTTTTATTTTATTTTTATTTTTTTTTCCCCCTAGGACAGGTGCAACTGTAATCATTCCTTAACTGTTCATTCTTGCAGGAAGCTTCCAGAGTGGCATTCCACTGGAAGAGACACACAAGGCTGTGGTACACCAGAATTACCCTTATCCAAGTGTGGTTTGGGAATTTTGAAAGGGTTGTAATGCTCAGTGTTAGTATTCCATGTCAGACAAGAAACAAAAAACATGGCTCATCATTTCCAGAATAACTCCATTGCACTTTGAAATCCTTCAATCTTGGGTTCAAAAGGGCACATTGACTGTTTTATTTCTTCTTAAAATTTTATAAGATATAGTAACAGCCTATGGCAAAGATAATAGCAGTACAAATACAAGCTACACAAAGTTTCAGCAGAATGTGCTAGGCCACCAGCTGCAAGGGTTCAGTGGTGGCTAGTACCTAAGGCTGAAACCTGCAGAGATGTTGTGGAGTTTGAGCAATTTGGGCACTTAATCCCCACCACAGCTCACACCACAGCTCACAGTCTGCTGGCAGTAGAAATTTGTATTTTATATTCCTTTGACAGGCAAGTGACACCTCTCTTAATGAAAAGGGTCTACAGGTCAGCAGGTTGATGTCTCCAAATACACACAAAAAAAAAAAAGAAAAAGAAAAAGAGAGAGAGAACTCTTCAGATGAAATTCAGATGAAAGGCTGGAAAAAACATGCATTTTGTTTTTTAGTTCCTTTGTTTTCCCATGCTTTACTAAGTACCTGCAAGAACTCTTTCTTTTTCCTGTTTTTTTTTTTTTTTTTTTTTTTTTTTTTTTTAATAGTATATTCCAGTAATATTTCAGAGCTGCCTATATGCAGCAGTTGCACATGTTGTTAAGTGCAGGCAAAAGAAAGGGCCTCCAAAGATGATTCTTTCTGTCTCAGCTCTCCCTCTTTTCTGTATAATTAAGTAATGAGTCATTAGAACAAAAACGATTGCCTGTAAATAAGGAGCAATTTTTGGACTATGAGACCCAAAAGCCATATTTACTCCCACCTTTTCCAGCTGAGTATTTCAAGGCTAATCAGACAAGTTAATTTTCAGCAGCAGCATGAAATGCCTTACCGTGTCCCACAGCACGAACCAGTGGAAAGAAGTCAAATGGAGTGAGGAAACCTTGTATGTGAGAACTTTTATATAGTATCTAGTCCTCCTCTTGGAAGGAAACAGTGATTGATTTATTTATGTGCCAAACCCAACCACAACTACCCACTTACTTGGCATAATTTTGGGCTTGTCATTTCTGATTGATATCTCCATTCCACCACCTCTTTTGTTTTCAGCTATATTCAAGTCACCGGATGGCTCCACCTACTACAAGTAGAGTGAAGAAACTGGGAAAATCAAACGTTCTTGGGTTTTCAGAAAAAAACAAGTGATTTACTTTCACATTCTCCCTACACAGGGGTTCAACAGTCCTGTAATAGGAAATGAGAGGGGGAAAAAAAAAGGACTTTCAGTATTTATAGGCATAGGAAATCTCTTTCTCATTTCAGAAGATGCTTCTGAACACTCAGACATGACTCCAGCATGTTATTATTTTGTGTTGTAACTGACAGACTGGTAGGAGTATATTATACGTTTCTAATGACACCCACAGTATAGCTAGGGGCGGTAGGGACACACAGCGGACTCCAGCCTCCCCAAATGACAGCGCATACCTTTACAGCCAGAGCCTGAAGTGATGCAAACCTGGGAGGCTCCATGTGCTCTATAGCCTTGGAAAATTTGACCTACAGAGAAAAAGAAGGGAAAAAAAAACAGCCAAAGGAGCAGTGAAGAGGTATTCGAGCAGAATTTCAGGAGTGTCAGAGCACCTGGGTTAGGACTGTGACCTTTTTTCTTCTATCCCACTGGCTTGCAGAGACCTTGACACATGAGTGGAGGGGCTGTCTGCCCCCTCCGTGGTTATAGACACGAGCCAGAAGCACTGCAAGAGCATAGCCACCACACGCTGCCATGTCTCGGGAGCCACGCACAGCCCTGCAGGTGCCAGAAGAGCCAGGTTTTCCCTCGGGGTAGTGTATTTTCAAAACCTCATTGGTACTTCCCAAGTTTTTGCATAGACAGTGCCTGACATAGCCTGGGGTGTTAAAACACGGCCAGCTTACACAATTTTAGTGTTAAAGAAAGTCCAAAAGTTATTTCATCGCTATGTTAACTGGTAGTTATATACACAATGACAAAGATGCTCTGGGCATTGAGTGTTCTGTCATAGGCAGGATGATCATGACAGAAAAGGAGCAGCTTTAAAACAGGGCAGGACTGTACTGGGAGTTTTATTCTAGATGGCAGATAAATTATATATTAAACTTTGGTTAAAACTCTTGGGAGCATATGAGAATAGGAAAAGCCTTTCTTGCAGGGAGAGTATCATACATGTATTTTTGCCTGTTGCATGCAGTATTTTGCTGCATTTACTCATGGGTTAAGAGACAAAAGGAGTCATTTTTGTCATTCTCCTCCTGCAGCACTTCATCCCTTAACTGCAAGGGCCACAGGGGAATTCACAGTCGATATAGTTTGCCGCACTCTTCATGCCCTTCCTCTGCCAAACTGGAATTATAACAAACAGTGAGCTCTTCCAGTAAAAGCCTCCAGCAAGCCTTCAAGTACTGGAAGGATCCTTCACTCAGAGCTGACAGGGGCAGCTGTATCTTGTTTTGGTTCAGAGCCATGCTTCTCAACGGAGAGCCGCGGGCTGTGCCACCTGGAGTCTCTGCTATTTGCCTCCCTGCTTGCTTTGCCGAGGTGCATTTCCTGCCCTGAAGCAGGGATCTGCTCAGCCTTATCTCATCTTGGTGCTTGCACCTCTCAGCTGATTTCTGCCAGCAACACCATCAGCCTCACAGAGCCCCAGCCTGGAAGCCACCCTGCCAAGGAGAAGAAGGCATCGCCGGCGAGTGACCTTTTTCTGCAGGTCATGGTGCTCTGCTGAAGGCTCTCACCTGAAGGGAAACTCATGGGACAGCTCGGGGCTTTTGCCTGTTAGGGGTCTGAAAAAATGGCCTATTAGAAACAGTTTGGAAGCCTATCAGCTACCCTGAGTTTTCAAAGACTTGGACAAACCTGTAATTTGGAAAGCTATTCTGGATGAAAGCCAAGAACTCTTAACTATTCATGTTGCTAGTGTGTTTTCTTTCATTTATCCTGGCAAAGAGACAGAGGATAACTGTTGGGGCTCTAGTTGAGGACGGCAGCATCCTGCAAGCTTGCTGGGGAAGTACTGGGCATGAGGCATGCAAGGCTGAGGCAGAACACCTGCCTACATCTGCAGCTTTTGCAAGATACACTTCCAAAGCAGGTCATCACTGCTGACCAAGAGGAGCCCAGATGTAGTGAAGCCACTGTCCCCAGTGTCCCTTGTTCTGTGCTGCTCCTGAGATGTCCTACACAAGCTCCTCATTTGTATTGGGATGCTTGCAAGCATGTGGATGAGTATCCCAGTGTGTAGAGCCTAATACAGTTAAATAAAAGTCCCGTCCCCCCCCCCCCCCCATTTCCCACCC
This sequence comes from Anas acuta, assembly GCF_963932015.1. NCBI lineage: Eukaryota > Metazoa > Chordata > Aves > Anseriformes > Anatidae > Anas > Anas acuta. The sequence goes on along the minus strand of NC_089006.1, from coordinate 2,608,174 downwards.
AGTCTTCTGCTGAGTTTTGGTGTGCTATTTCTTACAGTACAGCTGCTATGTGTACCCCTAGAAACACTCAGGTGGGACCACACCACTGCTAATGTGATGGAGACAGAACGGCAGGTGATATCAAAGCCCCTTTGTGGAGAGGTAAGTAGGGCAGGGAAGATAGAAGTCAAAGGATTCACTGTTTGTCTGAAAACCAAATTAAGGGCTGTGGTTGTACCATATACTTAGCATATCTAGAACAGCTTGTTTATCTCTGCTATTAAGATCAAGGACAGTCAGGATGCAGTAGTAAGAGGTTTAGCGTGTTCTGACACATAAAAGACACGTCCTGGGGTTTTAGGTACATGTCCTGGGAAAAGAAGTGTAACAAACCTTAGTTTGGTTGCTCTAAATGAGGCTTGTTAGCTTGGCTGGATAGGTCAAGGCAACACAGAGCTGCTGACACAGTGACAGTTTGTTAAAGGAACAAGTAGTAAAACATTATATTGCCAAACTGTTAAGGGATGGCAAGAAAATCAGAATCTGGCACCACTTTCCTGCATTTCAACATCAAAGTTAAGTGCTCACATTCACTGAAATGAGCTCTACAGTCAGCCTCGGTCCCAGCTGAGCCATGTGAGGTCTGTAATCTGTTATAAAAGTGTTTTGCTTCCAACCAACTGCTCCTTCATGTTACTGAAGATCCCTTTTCCCAGGCCCATAAATAGGAGTCTCAGTACTGAGACTGAGAATCAAAGCAGAATTATGTCCCCATTTTATGCACAGAGGAGAGTAATTTGGGAAAGTTTGAAACCTGGGAGTTAAAACAGAACTTCAAAACCTCAGTCCAATGCCTCAGCTTCAGACAAAGCCCTCCTTAGTGAAAGAAAATCCCATTGCAGAGCCAGAGCACCCCAGCATTTGGATGACAGGGCTCTTTTCAGGTGATTTAATAGAGACCCTGAAGAACATTGTGTGCACTACAAAGCACAGATTGTAGCTATCAGAGTTGTAGCAGGAGGGTGGAGTATAATTACCACAAAGGCGCACATTCCCACAGTGCATTTGCTCAGTACCTCCTGATTACATCCTCTGTGTGGGCTATGAGAGGTGTGATCCTCACATCCGTCCTGACTGTAGGAAAGGGCCGTGCTTCTGCCTGGTGATTGGTAGCAGATGGGCTGGATGCAACCAAGGCACACTGCAGACTGAGAGTCTGGAGCCCTCGGATTACTTTCTGTTTGATTCCCTATTCCAGCCATGCCTTTTGCACATTGCAGGGTGGTGGGGAAGGAGGAAGCAGGTGTAAAAACTGGTCAGATGGAGGAGAATCTTTCCCTCCATGTAAACCATCTCTCTCCTAGCTCTCAGTTCCTCTCTCACTAAGTCAATATGAAAAAAAAATTAATAAAATGGCCTAACATACCAAACACCTGCAATGTCCAGCACCCCCTTGACATACATAAGGCACTGTGGGGTCTGTAGGCAGCCCTGTACCAGTGTGGTGGACACAGAGCTCGGAACACCCTGTGCAGCTCACAGGGCTCCAGGAGCTTGGCATCTTCCCTGAGACTACAAATAGCTCAGAGCCTTTTGGACTCGATAGTCCCCAGGAAGAGAAAGAAGTGATCACCAGTGTTCAGAACAGCTTTCTCTCTCTTCACCAGCTCACTGCTACCCAAGCAAGACCTGTCCCTGTTGCCAAATGGCTTGGCAACTGTCTGACAGCCCCTGTGGTGCCCAGCACTGATGCCATGAGTTGCTTGGGGTGGCAGCTTCTGCTCAGGTGTCGTCAGCACCCTGGGCCCAAGGACAGGGATCCACTTCTGCTGAGCATGCAGAGATTTTCTCCGTCCTTTTCATGCCCATTTCCTCACTCTGCATCTCCTCAGACAAGGCACAGCCTGCTGCTCTACCTGCTTAATCCTTGGTGTCAGACAGGTGCAGGAGGCGGAAGGAAAGGATTATTTTAAAGCTGGAAGTGTTTCTACCTCCACCTCTTGCTTCTGCTTCTATTTTGGGGATCAGAGCCTTCAAGCCTTTGCTCTCATTTCTGCCAGCTCTTCTCCTAAGACCCTCCACTGAGAAATTGCCCTTTTTGCTTATTATTATACTTAACCATCCACAATCTTGGCGAGGACTCTTTCTGCAAGTCCTCATTTAGACACACAGCATGCTTTATGTCGCTCTGCCAAAGAATGCAACCACTGTTTTCAGTGTTGATAAGGTCAGTATACCCCAAGAAGAACTTTCCCCAACAATTAATATATAATGGCTTTGGCAATTCAACAGTCCAGCCAGGGGTTCCTTTCCTGGTTTCACTTTTGTCTGGCCCCTGCAGTTTGCCACATACATTAAGGCCAGGGGCACACCCTGTTTTCAGTTTTCCTCTTTCCTGCATCCTGGTTCCTCATTCTTCTGAAGCCCATTGGGAAATGATTGGTGCTACAGTGGGAATTGGGGAGTTATGAAACGGGATGACTTGGGCCTGCCCGACCAGTAGCAGCAGCACCAGCCCAGCACTGCAGCTTTGCGATGGCATGCAACAATGCTTGTGCTAACACAGATTGCTCTGAATTTAATTCCCAGCTGTTACAGTGGCTACGTCAAAGAAATATCCTTTAGATCAAAAGGTTTCTGACTGCTGTTTAAAACCTCTCAATGTCTGGTAGTGAGCGTGCTTTGACACTCACCTGGAGTCTGCTGGATACCAAAGAACTGATTGCCTGAAGTGTTTTTTGGCTGTCCATATATCAAAGTTCTATACTTCACTTTGTACCTATACCAAACTTAGATCATGCAATAAATGCTTTACCAAAAAAATGAGGTAGTAAACTTTTTTTTTTTAAATTATTATTATTATTTTTTAATTTTTATTTCCTCCTTTCAACTGATGTTTGCTGAATGTGGTAAGAGATGGTAGTATGGTCAGAAAATGTTTACTTTTAAATAATTAAACATCTAAAAAATCTGAAAAAGTGCAGCATCATTTATAAAAAAAATATACATGGGACTTCACTGTTTGCTCTGGCATATCAAGACAGGCCTCAACCTAGAAAGAAGTCTTACCAAGTAAGATGGCAACAGATAAAGCAAAAAGGAGGATAAGTCAAAATTGAGCAACAGCCCTGCTACATTAAATATGCAGATCTCTTATCACTCCCACAGTCTCATCACTGAGGGATTTTGTAACAACAGCAAAAGTTGGAGCACAAAGGGGAGTGTGAAGCGAGGCGCGGTGGCACCAGTGGCGGCGGGCGCTGTGCCTACATCGTTGCCCTTCCCCTCCCCGGGACCACAACGCAATTGACCTGGGCACGAGCATCACAGCTTGTGAGGATGAGGGGCACAGTGATGTATCCTACACCAGGGTCTGCCTCACAAAGAAGCACCTGGCTTCTGAAAGCTCATCCTTGCTTTGCTGGTGTGTGCATGGCAGCCAGCAGAGCCTGAGCATTAAGTGATCAAAATCCCACAAGTATGAGCTACCTTCTTTCTTCCAGCATCAGTACTTGCCCTGTGTGGTTTCTATAATCCCACTTCCAGTCAAATGAGCCCACTGGACATATTAAATGGTGACCAGAGGTGCCCCAAGACCATTCCTGCCTTGTTTGGTGGGGGAAAAGACCATTTCCTTTTGTTTCCAGATGGGAAATGAGATACAGATGGGACCACCAGCCCGCACCTACCCTGGAGCCCCGGGGGGTGGCCAAATGCAGAGACGTCACCTGTCATGCTAGACTTCCTGCCCCACCGATAAGGGAAAATGTGGCTTGTCAGGCAATTACAGGTCATTCTCACTGGAGGTGACTAACTTGTCCAGCTTGGGACTGTGGCTCAGAGGCATCCATGTTTTTGGAAACGTAGCATGTGACAGGACATTTGTGGCAAGTGTCCAGCATCTGCCCGCTGCCCAACCTGCTGGCACTGACCTCAAGCAATATTTTAACATACTTCAAAGCTTTAATGAAGTTGTACCTGGGTTATAGCAGTGCAAGAAGAAACTTGATGCATTGGCAGCTCATTTACACAGCAGGCTCTCCTTATAGGAGGTAATTCTGTTGTTTTCCAGTAAACCCAAGCAGACAATTCTTGTGTTAGTAACTCAACCTTTCAAGATCTTCTGAAGGAGAACAGCACCCAGTAAATGGAGCAAGAAACCCATGTATTTCTGTGTTGTTTCACTATCCACAACACTAAAAAACAAAGCAAATCTTCACTTTATCCTACTTTTTCCCAAGCCTTTTGTCCCCCACACACAGAACCCCACAGAGCTGGCTCAGAGAATGCTCTGGTGGTCTCAGGGAGATGGCTGCTCCTGGAAAGGCTCAGCTGAACCTCTGGCAGCAGGCATTTTTCTCATTCTCTCCTCTCCAATGGGGAGTAGGAGCATTTCTGAGATGCCAGGAGAGCCTGCATAAAGAACATGTCATTTGTCACCCAGGCATCAGCAGCACTCCAAGTGCGTCACGGCCAACCTCATTTCGGTGTCCAGTAGGGATCTGTGGCGATGATGACTGTAAGCAGGACCAACTCCTTGGAAAGGCAGTCGGAGCTGCTCATCACCTGACAAGTCCAACTGCATAGCTTCCTATTTTTATGACCCACCCAGCTGTTAAGTTGGTCATCTGCCCAGTTTTTACCTATGACACAGATGCAGCTTCCTTCCCATACTATTCAGCTGGTTTGCGCCAGCCCATTAAAATTACAGTCATCAAAAGGAAAGTCTTAATTGCTCCATTCATTATCATCCATGGTCATATCCGACAGTTAGCTTATTTGCCTGGGAACTCCCACAGGCTTCACAAGAGATTGTAGACTGGTCTGATAAAGTGAGGACAGTTGGAATGAGGAATGCAACCAACAGGGGACCTTCTCCAAGGATCTCAGCTCAAGGAACCACTTGGGCATTTATTGACCATGGATGGCTGCTGTGCCCTCATTTGGGTGAATTCAGAACTGACACCAATTTAAAGTTGACAAGTTCAGAACAGGGAGGAGCATAATGGCTCCAAAATAATAAAATATGGAGCATTTCTCATTCACCCACAGGCAATTCTTAGTTACCGTGTGAGGATGGCAGTAGAGGACAGCAGAACCATAGCCTGTTTTATAGGACATAACTGAAAGATGTTCTACATGGGGTAGGGAAACTTGCAGAAGGTCTCCCTTTATCTCCTGCTTTGGGGTAGGAAGTGACCACCTGTGCAGCTGTACGGCAATGTATGCAGCCAGCCCCCCCTCCTCTCAGTCTTCTCCTACCTGCATCCCCCCTAGAAAGCTAAGGGAAGTTTGGGGCAGAGGGAGAAATGCTGTCTTTTCAGACTGCAGTAAACCTAATTTTTTCCTACAGTGATGAAACAACTTGCTGCACAACTGGGTGCAGCACTGGAACTGGATTTTCTCCTTTCAAAGCCCCAAGCTGCCAGTAACATCTCCATGGGATAAGAGTAGGGCTGTGGTAAGAAAGGCAGACACAAACTTCTGGTATGAACAACTCCATACAAATTCCCAGAACTTCAAGTCCAATACCAAGTCCCTCGGAAGAGGAAATCAATTGGCACATCTGGATCAGGCGTCTCACAAGATGTGACTTCCACATCCATGGGAGATGTGGCATTTGGCCTTCACAGCTGAAACCCTGCATATTTCTTGCCATCATCTGATCAACCACCTCTTTCCTTTTAGGGCTGACCCATTTCTCCACTGCATCACTTAGTCATGGGCAGGCCAGCACCACCAAGTAGCAGTCTCTAGCATCATATTCCTGCTTTTCTACACCACTGCTGCAAACGTTGCATCACTTTATTGCTGACTTTACAGACAATAATTTGTCATCAGTACAGCAACTTGCAATTTCATCAGCAGGGCACACATCCCTGCACTGCTTCACCCTCCCACACCCACTGTGTTCTCTGCCAAACCTGCCTTATGCAACAGCTCAGCTCCCTCTTCAAAATGGAGAAGGGAAACTGGCAAGGCTGTGGGTGAAGTTTTGCCTCTTTTACTAAGAACCAGCAGGGTCTGGGCCCTTCAGAGGTCCCTGGGGAGTACCAGGGCTCCTGTAGGTGCCATGCAAGCAGCCCACCCACCCCATCAACAGCCAGGCTCTGCTCACACATCCACTGGTGGCAACAAGCAGTTGCAGCGAGGGGTGGGGACCAAGGAGGGAGCAGGTCCCTGTGGCTCAGCACCCTCACTGCCACAGGATGGGGCTCTAGGACAGCGAGTTAGCACTGAAATAAATTAACGTGGTTGTTAAAAATAATTGCTAATAGCCCAACAGCCTTCCACAAGGAAACTCCTAGCTGCCATGCCGAAGCCACAGCCAAAGCTATAAAACTTGGTTTGCGTTGCTTCCCAGCTGTAATTTCTTCATGTACATCTGGGCCAGCTCATGCTCTTTGCTGCCAAGATGTGAAAATACTTTTCTCAAGAAGCGGGGCCTCTGCAACTCCACAGAGCTCCCACTCCCATGGGAGTGATCAGAGGCCTAGAAGCATTGCATTGGCACATGACGAGGCCTCTCTCAAAGTGGTTCTCACCAAGCTTTTATAATTTCTCCCCAAACTACCAAACCCATTGGTTACCTTTCAAAGCACAGGAGCCCCACTAAAAAAAAATAATAAAATAAAATAAATAAAATAAAATAAAATAATTTTATTTTATTTTATTTTTTTAAAAAGCATGTGCATCACAACAAGCTTAGTTTATTCAGCTCCTGGAATACTCTGATTCTCTGACTATTTTTTGCTGTTCAAGTACTTTAAGAGCAAAAAGCATGTTAGGATTTGTTACTGGATTTTTGCAGTGTCTGATGCAACAAGATTTGGGCCCAGAAAGAACGCAATGCCTGATGCTGTGCCTAAACCTTCCCCCAGCAAGGGCAGCCCATCTGCCTCCCCTGCTGGCTGCATCTGTGGGGTCTCATCCTCTGGTGTTTATGCTTGGGGGGACGGGTGGACTGAGGTTGCTGCTTGCTTTTTGGACCCTTTGAGGCCGCAAAGGGCTCCCCCTCCTGCTCCACAGATTCACCTCCATCCTTACGCTGCCTCCCCCTATCCCCAGCAGAGAGGATTTTGGAGCGAGTCCATGCACCCTGATAAACTGCTGCTCGGGGCAGCTGCACTGAAACATCAAAACCACATTTCTTGCCCTCCCTTTGCAACCCTTTTCTTGCTCTTCCTGCTCAGTTTTGAAGTGCAGGTGTGGCATACCAAAGCCAATCAGGAGGAGCAAACTCACCCTGGTGGAGTCAGCTTTTGATTGCAAATAATTGAGGTCCTGCTGACTCCTGTTGGGAACTTGCTGCTTCCTCTGAGAAGTCCCAGAGATGTGAGGCTGAGTTAAAGCTCTGTGTATTAGCAGAGCTGATACTCCGAAAGCTCTTTCATTTCAACAGATTCTTTTGATTATAAAATCTTTAGTTATAGAGGACCTAAGCTGTAATTGTCAAGAGTAACCTTTATATTAGTTGGTGGAGTTGCTGTTTGCTTTCAGCCCATGAGCATCTGAGGGTAGGGCTGGGTGGCTGGTGTGGACCAGGCTGAGCTCCTTGCCCTGTGCCTGGGGCAGGGCAGCCCTGCTGGCAGGCTGTGATGCTTGCTGCATGGCTCTGACCTAATGCGTCTTGTGACCCTCGGCTGGGCCAGCTTGGCTGTGAGGCATTTTGGACTTAAGCAGCTTGATGTATCAGTCTGCTTTTAGAAAGTTCTGAAAATTGTGACAGAGGTTCCTGAATGGCAGAGACGCTTTAATGGCTTCCTAATTTCTCCCCCTTTTAAATAAGGAATAATAAAAAAAAAAAGACAGGTGCCGCCCAGCTTGTTGAAAGAGCAGACAGCTGGATTGCACAGAAGCATTAAAATACAAATTGCACGCACTTTCATTGCAATACCAGCCTCCAGAAGTGGTGGAGCTCGGCAGAGCTGGGTAAATGAGAAATGTTTGAGTTTGCAGGAGAGTGACGTAGAGAGTGGAACTGAGGCCAGCAAGCTCTTAAAAAAAAAAAAAAAAGAAATTCACGAGATGAGTACATTGCCCTGAAACCTCTGACTATCTAGAACTTCTTAGAGCTTGGGTGTAGCCTGAAGGTGTGGGTGAAAAGCCACAAAGGAAGATTCTCCATGCTGTGGTAGGGGAATGCAGAAAGGCTCCTTTGTTCATGTGACTGCAGCAACCTCAAGTTGCTGATGTGCCACATTTATGGGCCATGGGGTAACAGCCAGGAGAGGGACTGGGAGGGCTCTCCCCTCACTAGGTATCGCATAGCAGCTTCGCCTGCCTTTGAATGCAACCACATTAGAGGCATGCCCTTTGGCTGCTTGGTGGAGAGCACAGCTTTATTATTTCTCTCCTAGTAGGCAGATTTGGAGAAGGCATAAGTCATCCTAGCCTCTGCTGACTCCAGGGAAGTCATGCCACTTCAGAGCTGCCTCTGACTTTTCAGCTCCAAGATGGTCACTCTGCTCTTTTTAAACTCCAAACCTTTTCTTCTTTTTAAAGATGCTTCCTGCTATGCAACTCAAACTGAATTTGGAGTCCTGTAGCCTACCTAACTTTGTCACAAGTGACATGTCATTTGAAAAATCTCAATTTTGGCTGGCAGAAAAATCATTGCAAATCTAAATTTCTGCTGTAGCTTGCTGTTGTACCAATGCATTTCTCTGCAGGGCTGGGTGGTAGTTGCCCTGGTTTCTTGATAGCCCAAGTGTTTTTTGCTGAGCTCTTGGCTGCTGTGCTGTACTGGGACATGTGCGTGCCTCTGTGGCTCCTGTGTCTTCCCTGAATCAAGCCCTAAGCACGTGATGGAAGAAGAATTTCTGGAGTTTAGTTTACAAATGCAGAAGGAATGATTGGGGGTAAATTTAATTGAGATTTATTGGTTTGTGGGGTCACACCACCTCAATTTGCAAATAGCTTAATGGCATGCTGCATAGAACAGTGTGGTCTAGGTGTTAGAGCACTGCTCTGACACATGACTCCTGGATTTAATTCCAGCATTTGCTGCTAGTTTATAGATTTAATGTGTTAGTTGTCATACAGCTGTCTCAGCTTTTTCTGTAAGCTGTTTTGAGATGTGCTGTGGGTAGCTGATTGTTTGTTACCTGTGCAGGTGGAAGCAGTGCTCATCTCTCCATGGCTGCTTTACAACTGGGGATCACATTGAAGGCAGCCGAATTAGGGGTGGAGGGTTAGAAAAAAAAATAAAAATAGCTGGTTTGATGCAGTAGAGGCTTTATTATGTGAGAAATGGTGCATATATACCATAAAGAATAAAGTAATGTGGACTGCAAAGCAAGAACTTCTATTATTCTGGGAGGTACACTGGAGGTGGATCTTCAGGTAGCAGGTGTTTCAGGATTGAGGTGCTTCACACAGGAGGTCCCCTTTACTTGAAAGTTGCATTGTTTTTCACCATTTCACTTGTTTATTTTTGCTAGTTGCGTGTAGAAAAAAGCACAACACTTAAAACCAGTTTCTTTTACAATTCCTCCTCTGGAATGAAGTTGAAAGCAGAAAAATATGTATTTAGCAATATTAGCACAGAAGGACCTAGTTTTTATTGACTCTGGGCTAGCTGATGCCACTTTGATGCAATGTCATTCATGTGAGTGGTTATGCCTGTAGTAAAACTCACATATCCTTTACACCAGCAGTCATAAAAAAGCAGTCTTAATACAGTCAAGAGCTGAGCCAGCTGTAGATATGAAGCTATGAGACCTTTAAATCTAATGCAGAGGATACTGTGGAAAGGGCTGGCCGTTAGGTTTTCAGGCTGCCCACAACCCCAGTGACTGCAGCAAGAGATGTGAGTTGCACCTTTGGAAGCTGTGCCTGTAAACTCAGCTTCAGATGTGCATCTTGCTCTCCATCACCTGGTTGTTCTGTGGGTGTCTCTCTGGAGCTTAACTTTGCCCACACTGGTAGTGGTAGCTGTCAGACCACTGGTATGAGGAGCAAGGATATGAGCTCTGCTGGCCCATGTGAATGGGATTGCCTATCTGGGGGCATTCTGTAATGCCCAGCTGTCTGCACTGAGGCACAAAGAGATGCTGCCCGCTCTGCACATGGGGCTGGGGGAACACCACGCTGCATGGCTCAGGAGACCTGGTGCTACAGGAAGAGGAGGAAGAGTGGCCTTGCACAATGTGCTTCTCGACACAGCTTGATGTGCATGGCACGGAGCACTTGGGGCTGCTCTGCATCATCTTCCTCGCGGCGCACAGCTTAGCGTCCATGGAGGCGCATGATGTGCATGGCATGGATTTCACCACAGGAGGGCTGGGGCACTGTGCGAACACGGGGGTGGCACACTTCAATCCACTGGGGACGAAGCACTGCTGCTTGTATTGGTACCAGTAAGACATTGTCCCAGGGTGGAGATGAAGCTAAAAAACAAAGCAGGGAACAAAGGTAAATTAATTCCCTGCAGATCACTGCTTGTATCAGAACTGCCTTTCCACTGTTTGAATGTGCTGCTCTCAGCCCTCATCTCTGGAGCTGAAACTACACAGCCTTGCATTTTAAATAACAATTTTTTAAATGCCTTCAAATCTCAGGTGAAGTAGGTAGCTATTATCCTGAGAAGGGGAGTTTGATGCTTAGCTGCAAAGTGACCTGCATTCTTCAGCTGCTGAAGCAATGGCATACCTAGGGCTAGTGCTGAGGTTCTCATCTCTTGTGGTAAAGGCTATTTGCTTTCCAGATGCTTCAAATGAAACCAGAATCACTTTCTGCTAGCATTAGGTAAAGTAAAAAATATTGCCTTTACACTAATTTGAATTGCAAAACAAGATTATCTCTGTACTAGACAGGGTAATGTGGCAGGAGCTCTATTTTTAGATGCCTACTGTTCATAGGGGACAAAGCAACTTTTGAAAATCTGGCTCAAGCTACTAGTGTCCTAGATAAGTAAAAAGTCTAATGTAACTCTCTTCATCTCAGGATCAGCTGTATGGTTGCTTTGCCAGCTATGCTGCACTCTCTTGGTCTTTTTCTCCTGAATTTGCTCCAGTAGAAGTAAGGGCTGCAAGAATCTTGGAGGTCTGCTCAGGGCTGTACCCTGCATCAGCCTGCGGTGCTCCCTGCACTGCTGGCACAGAGACACCTGGGGGCAGGAGGCTGCAGAGTCTGTGCTGGCTGCTGGAGGAGGCACTGCCCAGCTGGGGGACATCAGAGCTGCCTGTCACACTTGGAAGGCATGAGGTGTCTGTCCAAAGATGTGACCAAGCATGGAGAAGTGCTGAGGCCTTGGATTTCCTAATTAGAATTTAAAATCTGACCGCAAATCAGCTTTGCTCAGCACTAGCAAATGGCACTTGGGCGTCTGGATGTTGCAAGTTGGTGGCAGCTGCTTTTGCAGATAGGCAGCACTGCTCCGAGAACAAAGTTCAGAAGGGTCAGGTCCCATCAACACAGCTTGTTTACAAAGGAGTCAACTCACAGCTAGCTACAGAGACAGAAGAAAGGCTAGGGGTCAGCATTTTCTAGCTGTGTTTTGAAAGTGAGTAATCCCAGCTCTTTTACAAGAAGAACAAAACCACCAGAAACTCCAGAAAAATAAGTCTATAAAAGGTTCCAAAAGATACAATAGCCAAGCTTTTCTTCAGTTCTTCTATATAAAAAAGTTAGTCTGTGGTATTGTAGAAATCATCTACATCAGACTGATTACTATGGTAGAGGTCAGCTGCCCACAGAAAGTTACTCAAGCTACTGAAATAAGGAGAAAGGTCTCTAATATAGGAGGATAAATTTATAATTCAGAATTTTTAGAGTAGATTAAAGATAAAGATACCTGAATTGCCAGATCAAAGTGGAAACATCACATCAAATTGAGTTAGGTTCTATAAATCTTGGGCTTAATTTTGAATGCCCATACCTATGCCAACAAATATAAATGAGCAAAGAGAAACTTTTCAAAAGAAACAATCCACTTACTTTTCATCAGATTATTTCTGTAGGATTCAAGTATGAGTTAAAAGCATCAACAGAAGGACATTTAGCTAGCTAGGAAGAGAAATAGACAACTTACCGAGCTCAGAGAGGAGAGTAAGAACTGGATTGAAAGCTCAGAGATGTGTGGGTTTTATATGGTCTTTCAGACTGCCCGGAAAACCTGAGCAATGGTTTATCAAATCTTAATACAAGAGAAAATGTGTTCATGTACAGCTTTTTCATTGGCTGCAATTATTTTACTCATATGTGATTATTAGTATAGTCTGATCCCCAAATAGCATGAAATGTACCTCACACCCTGCTGGGTTCTTTCAATTTTAAATCTTTATAGGATAAGTAAGGGATAAACGAGGCTGAGAGAAATGTACCCAAAGCCTGGCACTCAGCTACTTGTACATCTGATCTAATGCCCTTCAAAGCTACCGAGTGAATCCCAGATTTTATGAGGCTTTGCACCTGGTTGCTCTTTCCAGCTGGAAACAAGGCCAGTGGCAGGTGTGTGTGCGCAAGCCAGTGCTGCCTTCATGGGTGTGTAAACCTCACAGGGCTGCAGCCAGGGCTCATACTGTGACAAATCAAAATCTGCTTGGAAACTGGCACAGATAAACTTCCAAAAAACAACTTTGTCAAGGATTTAAGCTCTTTGTGGAGGCAGTGCTTCACATGGGCAGATGTGTTCCAACAAGTAGCCTGTGGTTTGATCAGACTCGTTAGCAATTGTGTTCGGAACATCCCATTAGGTTCCTCAGGTGAGAAACAAGGAGTATCAGGTGGAACTAACCATGTCAAGGGAGGAGTGTTTCTAATCACCCCCATTTGGCTTACCCTGGCCACCCCAACAGCTGCTGGCTTGCACCTAGACCTTTGCTGTGCCCATGTGTATGCTGCCTGTCCATGTGCATCATGCTTGCTCGTCAGAAGGGGAGCTGCTTCCTGCATGCAATGTAATTAGTAGCCTTGGATGTCCTGACACGCATCCTTTAAATTGATGCGTGTGTTCATTATAGTGGAGTCCAGCTTGAAGACCTTTGCTCATGTAAAATTTTAATGAGTGGTTGTGGGGAGTTCCAAGAGGTCCTGTTATGAAGATGCCATTTCATGGTCTCTGTCAGTGCTATTCTAGTTTTATGTGTGGGTAAATGTGGGCCTGCACAGGTGGGGGACCTGGAAGGGCCTTAATTTATCAATATACACACTATACCTCAGCTTTGTTATAGGCTCTGATACAGGTCATGCCATGAGCCATGATTACAGTTCTATCAAAATGCACTATTCTTGCCATTTTTTTCCTTTTTGCAGCCCAGAGTATCTCCTTAGTATCACCAGCTGATTTTAATGGCTTAGTAATGACTTTATACAACTGTAAAACACACCAGTTTGTACAATGTGAAGGGAAATCCAGTCATAACCCCAAACTGGTTCTAGTTGCAGCCCCTTGTTCTGGGATGCAGGCAGTAAGGCCAGTGCTTCATCTTGATGTGTCAAACAGTAGCCAATACTCTCTGTTCCAGGGGAAAAAATATCTTGCCCAGTGGGCATGCAGATAATGCCGTGTCAATTTAGCCAAGTTTAGCTAAGGCCTTTGCTAGCAGTACCATCCCTGTGTTTCCCTCAGTGTAGCACCAGAACGTAGCAGATAATGATGGTTCTTCACCTCTAATTGTGTAACTCCGAACAGCATGGAGAGCCTCAGTTGCTGAGTAGTAACACTTGGCAATGGAAAAATGAGTATTTCTCCAGTTCTCACCTTTCCTGGTGAAATTATGGCTTGTGACTTAAATGTTAATGTATGAACTATCACACAGAGAAATGAGAAGCTTCAATACCAGTCCATAACGGATTGAGAGCCCCTTGCAGTGGTGTGTTGCATACGAAGGGTATTTCTGTGGGAAAAGCCCATGTCCCATATGCCAGAAGTAGTTATGAGCCCTTTTTTGTGGTGCTGAGCCCAAGTTTTGGCTTTTCTTTGGATCATACTGCATCTGTAGTTGACATCTATAAAATTCAAAGCACCTAATGGAAGGCTAAGTTATGGGAGAGTGTCATTCCTTGTAGAATAATTTAGTGCTGCTGGGTGGTTTGAGGCTGGGTCAGTGGTAAGTGATAGGTTTGGGTAAGTCCACAGGGCAACAGTTCTGAAGCTCTTGGTGGCTGTGTAGCAGGACAGGCATCCTGACTGTCTTGGGATGCTTGCAGCACATTCATGTTCTGAAAACAGGCATCAAACTTGCACAGTTTGCCATTGAGAAGTAAAACACCTCTGTACATTTACTCATGGGATATCTAAAGGCTTCTTTATAAAGCTTTTTTTTTCTTTCTTTCTTTCTTTCTTTCTTTTTTTTTTTTTTTTTTTTTTTCTTTGCGGGGAAAAAAGCAAAGTAACTTTTAATGTAAAGGAAAAGTAGAGAGCACAAGAGCTGTCTGAAGTAAAGTAAATTAAGAAAAACATGCTTCCAGCATTTCAGGAGGTTTTATCTAAAAATTTCAGATTATTCATTCTATGCTTTCATGTGTAAAATGGGTATGGCTCCCCCTGCAACTACTGTCTCTTTTCACTGCATTTTAAGTGTTTCTAACTTCAAGACAAAGTGGGAAAAACCTCAGTGGTTTCTCCTGTCTAGTTTCTTTGCCGTGAAGTTAAATTTGCTCAGCTTCTTACATTAGTCATTAGTTGGAGTTTGGTGGTTATAAAGCAGTTGTGCTGATCACATGTACCTCTTCTGAGGAGAAGAAATTGAGAGAAATTAATAGATCTGAGCTTTGAATGGCTTTTATATAGTCAGCCTCACAGAGAAAACACCTTTTTGGGCATGAAGTTCTTACTAGCCAGAGCCAACGTGTAATTGATGCAATTATTTCTAAGGTTTCTGCCTCACCTCCTGTGGTGTGTGCACTAAACCACAAATGTTTCTGGAGTTTTAAACTTCATACATGTTTGTAGTGTTTCCTTAGTCTCTGGCATGGATTTGACTCACAAAGCCAGCTTTTTGTATGGTATAACCAAATGTGTGTGTTCAGAGGGTTCTTGCTCTTGTGGTGAACTCTACCTAGGTCTTTAAAGCTAGCGTTGGAATTGCCTCCACCAGGTTTGTGGGGTGAGGAAGAATTGGTGTTGATGCTTCATTTGTAGGGCTGCTGTGTGGGAAGCAGGAATCAACTAAAACACCATTTTCGTGTTCAATCACGAGGATTACTTTGAGATCATCTGTGGAGAAAACACCAGTGAAACCACATCTCTGAAACTTAGTCTGAGGTTTCTAAAAGGGTTTTAAACATCTTTCCTGCATACCCTTACTGGTAGATGGCTAAAATCTTTTGGAAGAGTCCTAATGTTTCATCTAAATCCTGAATAACTCCATGTTCTGTCAACACTTTGAGTGCTTGTCTGTATCATAAGTGTTTTCTCTCTCTCTCTCTTTTTTTTTTTTCTTGACACGAGGATGACAATTTTTATATTTATTTTGTATTTTTACTTTTTTTAGGTGCTAAAATTTGATTCCTTTGCTTAAACTGGTAAATTGAGCAAGAGCATGCGCTGTTTTGTTGCATTTCCTTCTGGACACAGCTTAGGTGGTGAGATTTGGCTATGGTTCAGCAGCTGACTCATTGCTTTTATTTCTTTGTCCTCTGTGGTGGTGCCTGAGCTGGGAGTTGTAATACTCTTGTTAAACATCTGTATGACAACATCACTTGTGTAGAACATTAATGAGCTTTTATGATGTGCTTTGAGAATGCTTTCAGAGAGCATCTGCGTGCCTACTCTTAGTGTTGTTAGCCTCTGTGTTCAGATACACGGATTTAGCAGTGATAATAACTGTGTGCAGTCCTTAGCAGAGAAGGAAACTAGTTCCAGCAGTGTGGCTTCGTCTTACTTCAGATTAATGATCTAGATTTTGTTCAATGAAATATTAATAATACATTTTTAAAATAAGACTTAACACTTGCTTTTATCTTCAACTGGCTAACTTGAAAATAATGATTAGGCTTTGAATTCCACCCTTTTTTAGGAATTACATTAAGGTTAAATTGCTCTCTGATTTAAGCTGAGATAGGCGTATGTTGCAATTCACATGGTTACACTCAATTATAGAAAATGCAGAGTTAATTTTCCAAAGGAATGATAAATGTTTCAGTGTCGCCAAGGATGATATGATGATAAATCTCAACATGCAGTTAAACTAGAAGAGCGTCCAGGCCACTTCCTATTGTGTGAAAAACTTGATAGGGATTTCTACTCATAGTAACATATGGGGTTTAGTATTCTTTCAGAATCATTTTTCTGCCAATCTGATATATGAGGTTCCCTCTTCATTGAAAGACAGAAACTATTCTGCAGTGTTACCGTGCCCATCTCTAACTCCCCCAGTAGAAGCCTTTTCCTTGTGAGAAGAGCATGCTGCTGTTGAGAAGGGGAAGGCTTTGAGTTGAGCTTTACTATAACAAAGCACCCCCTACAAATCTTCTTTACTGCTGCAAAAATAGCAAAATCAAATGGACAAGTTGCCATCCTCCATGGCCCACAGGGGATGGTAGAGAGCATCTGTATGGCACAAGCCATTTCCATCCTTGGCATCTGTTGCTGACACTGCTACAGAGTGTTAGTGAACCTCCTCCTCGGCGTCCGTCCGTAATACTGCTGTGTGTTTAACGCCAATGATAACTTCTGGCAGTTGCAATTCATCAGCAATTGGGATTCCAACACAAACCTTCTACTCGTTGTTCTAGATGTGCAACATATATTATTATAATGGATTTAGGTGCCCTTTTATTGAACAAATGACTTGTTTAAAAAAATGACCCAACAATGTCTTGCAAGAACCACACCCAATCTGTTGCCTTTTTGTCTCATTTTCTTAATCATGTCATGATTTATAGCTTCAGAATATGGGATACAATTTCATATAAGATATAGCATTACTTTTTCTCCCCTTTTTTTTCAAAGCTTACTGGTTTAAAGACACACATGCTTGGTGTCTAATTGGAAGAGCAGCACTGACTTATTTGGATATATTACTCTAAAATTCATTCTGAAGGTTTCCACAGAATGCCAGGGCTTTGACTAGACCCCATATTAGCCCAATTTCATCACAGAATTGTGAACCGGGCTACCCCTAGGCCAAGAACCCAGCATATCCCTCACTTTTGCAATTCCTCCTGGGCTGGGTCTGTACATTTTCTTCCAAGTAAATGGCTGTTTTCTGCTTGTCCAGGGATGAGTCCATTCATGGAGGAGACATGAGTACGAACCATATAAACCTCTTGGTTTTTCTGTAATATACAGAATATCCCCTCTATGTAAAGTTTTGAAACAGATGAAGGCAGTGAAGTACAAGTTGTGGGGAGGTGGTGGCGGTGGTGGTAGTGGAAGGACGCTAATAATTAGAGCGATTTATTAAAAACAATTGACATTCATTAACAAAGTTAAGTCTTGAAAGAAATGCGTTTAGTAATTGATTGGGATGCTGTGCACGTAGGTGACTCAGATGCTTTGGGCAGTCTAAGAGTATAAAAACACTCAACATCAGATCTTGCCTGATCATTTTTCTTATTTCTCTCGTGAAGTAGGTAAGCTTGATTTGAATTCCTCTTTCTAAAGAAAGTTTTGCTTGTTTTAAGTGAGGGTAAATCCTATGCAAATATTCTATTGTATCAAACCAAAGTTTTCTTGATGTAACTATATCACTTTGTGACTGCTTAGCTCTTGGCTTTGGTACATGCAGGTCTTCCAATACTGTCTGGGTGATGATCTCCAATTAGTTTTTCATTAAATCTCATTTCCAGTTATTGTGTTCAATATAAGATCTATAGATGGTGTTTTCTAAGAACTCAGCTATGAAATTCTGCCTTTCCCTCTAGCCTGTTGGTAACTTTCCATTTCAGTGTTTGATTGTGGAACTTGTAAGATTTGTTGCCTTATTCTCATCATATTCCCTTGCACTTCAGATTAACAATCCCCCACATGACGCACTCCCTAAGCCCGTGCACCGATGGCAGTCCCTCGCTGTGTGGGGTGTCTGTGCCACAGCCCATTGCTGACAGCTGCAACGAGCCCTGTGTTGTGCAGTGTCCTGACTCAAGGGTGGTCATCTACCCTCCACCTGTGGTTGTGACCTTCCCTGGACCCATCCTCACCACCTTCCCGCAGCAAAGCGTCGTGGGATCTGCGGGAGCCCCTGAAGTTGGAAGTGGCTTCAGTGGTGCCCCTGCTCCTGGGGGCTCGCATGTGTATGGTGGTGCCCGGTGGTCACGGGGGTACCCGGTTGGAAGCTGCAGACCATGCTAAACCTAGTCAGAGGAGCTGCTGAAAGTGGAATGTCCAGGCGCGGATGAGCAGGATGTAGATACCTGTCTGAGCTCCAAGGCTGAATATTTGGAGCTGCCATTAAGTGCATGCATAAATGTTTAGATCTCTGAAGAAAAAGAATCCATTTACATCCTTCTCGTATTACCCTTTCTGTTGTTGTTGTAGTTTTGTATGTTTTATTTTTTTTTTCTTTTTTTCCTAATGCCTTCCATTTTCTCTAAGTACTCTCTTCTCAAAGCTGTGGACTACATTTGTAATGCAGTAGGAGGTGAAGGGATTGGGCTGCCATCCATTTTAGACTGCTTTGTAGGTTCTTTCTGTGGCTAGTGAGGTATAAAAAAGGGTCTTGGAGTGAGCCAGCCCATGCTCTGTGCTTTACGTGTGTCTCTGCAATAGGGAAACAACATCATCTATTACATGAATCACCTTACATCAAATCACAGGTTACAGGCAATTTGTAATCTGTACCATATAATTCTGCCTCTGTATGATCTGCTTCTTTCTCATTAAACATGACCTTGCAATATGTTATTGGCCTCTGCGTGTGTGTGCATGTCTGTTCCTCTGCTCCTAATTCAGGTGCCTTTGTCCTGCTGCCCCAAGCTGATCCTATCGACCTACTTCAGGACAGTGATGGTCAGGAGAGATCTGGCAGTGGGTTGTGTGCACCTCCCTTCTATAGCAACTCCTCTGCTACAGCTGTCCATTAATGAAACCGCTGCACACATCTTTCCTTCTGTTCCCACTTCTGCAAAGCTCCTTCCTCAGTATTAGTTTCTTGTGGGGTTTTCTCTTCTTGGTGTCATCAGCTTCACCTCCCTGTCTTGACATAACAGAATGCCTTGGTGCAGAGGTGCAAGGAGAATTGGTATTTGGGAGAGGGAACTGGAGCTGAAAGTTCAGCTTCTGGTTTTACTGCTTTGCTCAGTGCCTTCTGACAGTGTGGCCTTCTTGTAGGCATGTAGAAATGGATGGTGGAATTAATTCATGGAATTTTGAATTTCCTCAAGAATTTGTAGATAATAAACATTTCAATGTTTTTCTGTTGCTGTATGTTTTTGAAATGTTATGTAGCTATTAATAGTTAAAGGAATGATATAAACAAGCACTGCAAAATGTGAGAATGCTAGATTACTTCAGAGTAGCTGCTCTATGGAGAGCTCTCCCTGTGTAAGGAAAACAAAGTGGACAGGCATTGTAATAGCATGTAATTGACTGTTGGTGAGCCTTGGATGAGATGATTAAACCAAGTTCTCACCAACCACATAAATCCTTCCCCACAAAAGAAATCCCCCAAACCTCAAAAGCCAGATGAAGGAATCTTTATTATTATGCTAATGGTGTATTTGGAAATGAACTCCAGTTTATTATTGAGGCCTCTAAATTTGCCCTTTCTGTTTAATAAGTTGAGACTTGCAGTTACCACAACACACCAAGTTGTCAGTAAAAGTGGGAAGCTTTGCCAGCGAATTTCTGTGGAAATATTTATAGTGCACCTTCTATTCATTTAGATATAAAAGATACTTGTGAAAAGCTCTGAGGCGTTCAGAGGAATGAAGATATTAAGTATCTCAAGATACTGGTGTTTTTTTTTAAGACAATGGAAACATTTTTAACGTCTCTTATCTCATAATGAAATAACGAACCTTAGAATATTCATCAAAATATAGTGAGTTTTGAAGTACTTCTTGTTTCTCTTGCTGTTTTTGATGAAGCCAGTGTTTCTATCCCATGGGCCACTTTCCATTTCTTATTATACTCCAAGAAATATTTTGAAAAAGTTCTAAACCAGCTCATATATAGGTCCAATTTCTCATTTGAGGCTAAGTTTACTCTTTACAAGTGATTCTGACTTTGGCAGTGAATCTTTGTGCTAGAGGCATATGTCCTGCAGCATGCCTCATGTGGGTTGTTCACAAGGTGCATTTAAATTGGTAATTTCCCACTTGCATGCAGTAAATACATCCTGCTTCAGACTGGCATTCAGGACTCTAAATAAAATTATAGGAGTTAGTTTTCTGTTAACTAAATTAGCCATCTATCATCTGTGATCTCAGGCAGGCACAAAGTTCCTCTAATCATCCAACTTTTCTTATGCCTTAGGGCATAACACCCTATAAACTAGGGAAAAAATGCTCTTTACCCACCACTCTGAACAGGTGTAAGCTCAGAGTTGTTGGGGACCTTAGGGCTGATCCATGGGAAGTGAGCATCAGTGCTGTTGTCTGATGGGGCCAAGCGACAGTCTGCACTCCGGTCCTGTGATTTGGGGCTTCTGGGGTCACACTGATGTTCTGGATGGGTGGGTGATAAAGCTGTCTGGTCATTGTAAAGGCAGGGAGCCCCTGCACTGGGGATGCAGTCCACGGAGGTGGAGTTGTACTGGAGCTCAGGGAACTTCAAGGCAAAAACTGAAGCTGAGGTGGTGCCCAGGAGGCTCCAAGCAGAGCGATGGAGGGAAGTGGATGTAGGTGACCCTGTGAAGGGCCTGGGGAAGCTGGGGTCCATGGAGCAATCACAGCCCCCAGGTGGTTCGAATTCCCTGGGCACTGGATGAGGATCACACCCTCTGTCAGAAGCAGTAGCACTGCCGGTAGCAACCTGAATGGGGTGTGGGGAAGGGAAGAAACAGGTAATAGATAGATACTGCTGTATTAACAAGCATAGAGAGGCACCTGATGTTATGGCATAAGCTGAGGATTTCACTCAATTCTTTGGCTTTCCATCTTTTATCCTGCATTGCCTCTTCCTGTGCATCTGTGTGCTTAAGCACTTCCACAGTGTGCATGCAGGTGGGAAAAGCCTTGTGTGCCTGGGGGCATTCAAGGGAGGTAAGCTGTATTTATTGTGGTGGGAGACTCGAACCTTTCTTAATGTTTTCCCTGGGGAACCCAGCCTTTTCTGCTGCTGACAGCAGCTAGCAGAAGGATTATAAAAGGCGTCTTAATGGTTTTGCCAGTTGCAAAGGGTTGTACTGATTTGCTGCCCATGTGTCCTGCTAGGAGCTTAGGGTGGAGGCTGCTATCCTTACTGTTTTGCCAGGGTGTCCTGATCTGACTCTGTCTTGCTCAAACTGGGGCAAAAAGAGGTGAGCTCGGAACAAGGCAGCAGGTCAGGCCAGTCTTTTGGCTGAGGCTGCTCCTTCCCAGGCAAGAAACTGGATCTGTGAGGTTTGTCCTCTGCTCTGGCTCAGTTCAAGGTCAAACGCTTTATGTGAAAGCATTAACAAGGATATAAAGAAATGGGCTTTGGACTGGAGGAATAACATTTGCAACACAGGGACTAGTCTGCTAACTGTAATTGTTTCTAAGCCTATGAAAATGTTTCCCCAGTCTGTTCCACCAGTTAGTTTCTTACTTTTTCCTCCACTTAGCTATGTCAGCTGAGAAGACGTTCCTGTGGCTGTCATGAGAAAAGGGGTAGCCATGTAGGGTATCTCTCAAAAATCAGCCCAGAGGTGCCCCCTCAAAGTCGCTTTTACAACAAGATTTTTGACTCCTGGTGATGTCTTTGATGTATAACTGGGCTTGCATGAGATCCATGCAGTTATGTCTAGGCTACGCTTGTTAAACCACCTTGTTTCATGCCAGATTATAATCTTTAATATTATAAACCTAAATCAAGACTACTCAGTGTTCCAAGGTGACACAGTACAGGCTGACAGGAACTGCTTGAATAACCTGGCTGTGCAGTTTGCAAAGGAGATGATCTCTCCAGCTGATGGTAATGGCTCAGTTGCCTTCAGTCTTTTCTGTTAGGTGTCTTTTTCCAAGCTTAAGAAGCATTGCTGTCTTTCCTTCGCAGACCACCTGATTTTAGCTTCCACTCGATCTTTCTTTTTGGAAATTATTTTTCAAACATAGAACTTAGCTTGCTCCAGGTGTATGTGCGTGGTAGTGCAGACAGTCAGCTGATGCCCTTTTCTGGAGGAATGTTGTGTAAACCCAGGGTCATAGGTTAATTAAAATAAGGTAGAACTTCGTCCTACTTTGAGAGACAAGTTGGGGCTGGAGCATTTTTGAAGGACATGTGTTGTCCTCTAACATCTGGAGTTTAGACCTCCCTCTTACTGTATGGTTGGATGGAGTGGCACTGCTGCTGGTGCATTTACGGTGGCATGTCAACAAAGACAAAAGGAGAAGAGGAGACAGCTGATAATATTATGCAGTCATTTTAATGGAGAAACAGAGCAAGTAGTTACAGAAAGAAAAAGTTTGCAGTTTTACAAAAGGGTCTTCAGCAAGCATTGTGTGTCTGATGCCAGATGGTGCTCTCTCCTCGTGGAAATGGTGGAGTTTGGCAGTCTGGACAAGGTTCTTGCTCACAGTTGTTCATAAGTCCTGTTCACTGCTGTATAGAGCACAGCATGGATATATAACAGGAGCTTCTCTACATACTGTCTTTTGGAGAAGTTTATTGTGAAGCAAAGAGGAGTTTCTGGCAGTTGAAGAAATCTGCTTCCCATTGACACAGGACTGTTCCTATTACTATGGCACTACAAAATACCTGAGAATTAATTTAAAAGTCAATTTTTCCATCAGCATGATGTAAAGGTGCCTCAATACTTGCTGTAATTCAAGTTGCCCTTTAGAGTAATAGCTGAAGAAATTCTTAAAGATATGAGAGGGTTACATATGGGGTAGTACTAACGAAGCCTGGCACCCACACGCCTCACTGAACCCAGCCAGAGGTGTGGGGGCCCAGCATTTCTCAGCACTGTGACCTTAGTCATGAATCTGTCTCCTGCATTTAATTTCTCGGTTTATCTTTCTGCTGGTTCCGCATAGATAGCAGCTTCAATAGCTGTATCTGTTGCCAAATTGAGAAAAGAAGGGGTAGCCATACCCAAAATTGAGGAAGTCCCCATTCCCATAGTAGCCCCCGTAAACATTCAAGCCTCTGCTGCCGTACAGGTTCCCAAAGCTTCTGTAGCCATATGGGCTCCCATATCGGTACTGGTCCCGGTAGAAGCCATATGGGCTTCCAAATCGGTAGCCATTCAGGCCCCCAAAGCTGTACTGGTCTTCGTAGCCGAATGGCGAGTAGTACCCATCATAGTAGAAGTCCCTGTTGAAGGTCATTGTTGGCTGATGTGGGTAAACCTGAAACACAGACCAGGGAGTAGGGTGAGCACGTTAGCTGCCAGCAGCGGGAGGGAAGGCTCAGAGCCCAGGTGGAGCAAGGGAAATGTGCTGGCACTGACCACGCTCCTTCCTGTGGGTTTTACATCCTCTTAGCTGCCTTGTTTATCTATCTAATCCTCTGAATTCTCCCAAACTTTTTTCTCCTTGTCCTCATCTTTTGATATTGGCTGACAATACTCAGAAAATATTCTTTTTACCAATTGAGAGCTGACCTTTCCTCCAAAGTTAATGAAATGTGAATAAAACAAAGAAAAATATGTCACTTCGGGTAGTGATGCTGATTCGCATCAGACTGACAACACACTTCATGCATCCCCCAATCTGGAGAGCCATGGGGTGCTCAACCCGGCATAAACTCAAAGAACACAATGAAATGGAGGAATTTCTTTGATGGATGTCCAAGTAATAAATGTTTCATATTTTTTATCTAAGGATTTGAATTCCCCACTCCTAAGGAAAATAATCTAGAGTTGGAAATTACTTATCACTTCAAAATTAAGTTGTCTCCTTACGTTCTGCAGTGCTTTAACGCCTGCTATTAAATAAACACAGGAAGAGCAAAACAAGTTCCAGTGAAGGAATTGCATTCAAAATGAGAAAAAGAAACTGCTTACAGACTATCCATGTATACATGTGCATATATGTGGTGTTATGTACATGTACACAGCACAGCCTTTTAAATATGTCCACACACACATGTATAAATATTTTTATCGAGACATGCATACAGATGTATATACACGCAAATATATATATATATATATATATATATATATATATATATATATATATATCAAAAAGTATAGAGTAGAGTCAGTATGGACTTACCCAGTTCACTGAGGAGAGGAACTCAGGAGAAGCGAATAAAACTTCGGAGTTCTGGGTCCGTATATATACCTTTCTAAACTCAGGTGTTAGTTATACAATGGATCTAGTTGCGTGCATTATTCCTTCAACTGATGTAATCGGAGTCAGTGATTTTCATATTTTCAAAGTTTGATGGGATGACACACATGTCATACCTTCAGAATTTCTTTCATCTTAAAACAAGAAGAAATGGGCTCAGCACATTTCTAGTAAAATTGCATGGAATTCTTTGTAGTTGGATGGATGGGATGTTTAGACCATTACTGGTTGCGCAATCTGCTTGTAGGTACACCGTTTACTTGGCTTTTGCATCTATGGTGCAACACAGAGGGGAGAAAAGGAATATATTTGTTCTGGTGTGTTGAGAAGTAGTGCTTCAGTGCTAGGTTATAGGTTGGACTATTTGATCCTAGAGGTCTTTTCCAACCTAAATGGTTCTGTGATTCTGTTCAGCAGCATTGTGACCTGTACTTAGTGCCTGATGATATTCGTGGGGTTCTTCTCTTGCCAGCGGCTTTGGTTTTGTCTCAAGTTCCACAACACTGATTTTGAAGAAATTTCTCTGCTTCTGCTTTAAGAATGTTCCCAAGTATTTCCTCCTGCTTTGAAAAATATATACATATATATATTTATTATTATTTTTATTTTTTTAGCTTTCAACTTTCATAAAACATAGTGCATCACCTTATTAGGACTTGGGAACAAGAGACCTTGATGTACATTGTAAGTGACCATATTATTAAAACTGGGGGTGTCTTTTGGTGACAAACTATTAATATTTAAATACTGCAACACTTTGCAAATTGAAAACATTAATGAGTGTTTATGAAGTGCTTTGGTATTCAGAATTCTGAGGAAGCCTCAGCATCCTGCTTGCTCATTATTATCCTTATTTTATATTCAAATTAATGTCAGAAATTAGGTGAAGGTCATACAAGGAGTTCTGTAGCAATCTCCAGTATTCTTCACTATTGTACCATATTTGACATGTGAGGTTGATTCTTTGCTAAGAAAATATTAACATCCAGCCTTGGAAGACAATATTTAGCACACCTCTCCAAATCCTTATCATTTATTATTTTCGAGGCAAAGTTCATACTTGTTTTCTCCACTTTATTCTGATGACCTCAGGGTCATGTCCTCTAATGAATTAAAGTGCAAACGATGCCGCAGTTGTATTTTTGCTGAAAACATTTTTTCTGCTCACGCAGCAACATGACTTTTATTCACCATGGACATTTTGGAGGAATGCAATTAAGATTTATTTGTAGTTTGTGCTGGTCCTGTTTGCTGCAGTTGCTAAGTAGCTTAATAGAAAATTCCTAAATAAATGTTTGCACTTCCTTTAAGCAGAAAGCCCCTGCCGTAGCACAACAGAATTTCTGATGAACAATATTTCCAAATGTAGGAATATTTTACTTTTTTTTACTGAAATTTTCTCTCCCTCCAATGGCTTTGGGAACTTACAAACGCCTTTATATAATATATAAATAAACTTCAGTTTTGACAGCGGAGACAATAAAATGGTATCAGGAATGTAGTTGGCCCAGAACATTTTAAGATGAAAGAAACCTGTAATATATGTGACATATGGGAGGTTGAGAACACACTAATAATCCCAAACAATGAGGAAAATTATATTAATTGAAGATATGACGTGTACAGGCAAATTTGTTTTCCAACCAATAAGGCTACAAACTCTTTGAATATGCAGGGTGTCTTAGATAAGCCAGGAGGGCAAAGGAACAGTATAAAAAGAGCTCAGAGCTCCAGGCTCTCCATCAGCTCTCTTGCCTTCCTTCTCCTGGTGAACTCGGTAAGCCTCTTCTCAATTCGATCTCTTCGTAAGGCTTAGAGATTTTGGTCTGCTAGTTTGTTGGGATTGCAGCTCCTCTGAAGTGTAAGATTTCTCCATGCCTCGTACCTGTGCCTACTGCTGTGCAGGAGATTGCAGGCTCAGAATTTTAGAGCTGGGGCTGAAACTCTCCTGGTCCTGTTGGTACTTGGAATATTCAGCTCCTGGTTATCAGGCAGCTCTGTGGAGAACTTAAGAGACTTACAGAAGGATTTCCCTGCTGCGGCCCTCACTGGGTTCCTCCATAATTCTCCTATTTTATTCAGAGGGAGGTCTTCTTGTCTGTTTAGCAGGACTGGAATTCAAACTGATATTCTGATATGTCAATGTATTTGTAGTTTCTTGGTTTTGCTGTTAGCATTTGAAGATCCCAATCCAAAATCTGTGAATTACTGCAACAAGACTTGGAGCTGTTCTGGTTTACTTAAAGCTCTCTTGAAGACAGTCTTGAAGGATTTGGGAATGTAGAGCTTTATGCAAAGCTGATCTCCTAAAAGAAATTGGGGATTGATTACTCCTTACCATATTGACTAAGAAAAATCCTGAAACAAGCAACAGGGAAGTTTTGAGCTGTAACAGGTCTATTCCCTAGCTGGTAAACAAGAAAGAAAATTAAATGTTTTAAAAAGAACGGAAAAATGAGAAAGCTAATGACGGTAGGTGGGTGAAGGTGAGAAAATGGAAATAGAAGAAGGGATGTAATAAGGAACCAACATTTAGCTTCTGTCTTCAGTGAAGAAGGCTTTGGACTCTGAGGCTGTTACTGCCTGGAAGTGTTTCTCACTTTGGCTTTCCTTCCTGCTGCTGCATTTCAGGTTTGCCTCCATCGCAGAAAGATGACTTTCTTCCAAGGCCAGTGCGAGGATGACTGCTATTCTCCCTGCGGTTACGGGGGCCTGTATGGCTACCGGGGCTACGACTGTGGAAGCCCTTGCGGCTACCGGGGCTATGGGAGCCTCTACGGCTACCGGGGCCTCTATGGCTTTGGGGACCGCTATGGCTTTGGTGGGCTGTACGGTTCCCGGGGCTTCTATGGCTATGGGGATGGCTATGGCTATGGGGGTCTGTATGGCGGCTATAGGGGCATCTATGGCTATGGGGACTGCTATGGCTACCCAGGCTTATACAGCAGCCGCTACGGCTACCCCTTCAGTTCGCGATATGGCCAAAGATACGGCTACGGGAGCTGCTACCCCTGCTAAACCCAGCGGGAACATCCCTGAAGTGAGGATCAACCCCGGCCTGGCAAGCATGGACTGACGGTGAATCTCAGTGGCGGTGTTTCCTGATGCAGAGAGCCCCAGCGCCAGCAGCCACCCCTCCGCAGGGGCTTTGAGTGCTCTGCACCACCACCCAAGTGCTTAAAATGTTTCTGTTTTCCTGCTTTGTGTCTGCTTGCTCTTGTGTACGTCCCATAGTCTCCTCTTGATCCACTGTTGGATCAAAAAACTTGCTTCTCATCAATGCTATGGTTCTATGTAAACTCTAGAAATGCTGCTGCAATATCTGGCTTTTACGTTTGTTGCAGTGATGTATTCTGAATGAATGGTATAGGCAGGGTGTTATGTGTCTTTGGGAATGTAGCCTTTCTGTTCTGTATACCTTTAAAAGTGTATCTACCTTTCACATTAAAAGTTATGCTTCATCAGTACTGTACTTATGGTTTTATTTTTCACTTCCATTTCTTAAATATCTTGAAATCAAGAGCATCACAGGTGGGGTGTCTGAAAGTTGTTGTTAACTTCATGCACTCCTGAATTTTTTCTCAGAACCTTGCCCTCCTCAAACTGGGAAACATGGCCATTTGCTACTGCAAGAAACTTCAGCTGTATCTCTGATGTATTTCTCAACTCCAGGCTCTTGTTTTATGCACTCCAAAGAAATGATTCATTTAAAATGCTTAGGTGCTGCAGAGAAGGCAAATCAGGTCCTAGACTGCATCTGCATGGGCATTTCTAACAGGCAGATGTGATCATCCCACTTTAATCAGTGCTTGTCAGGAACACCTGGAGCCTTGTGTCCATTTCTGGTCCCATGATTCAAAAAAGACAAGGACAGACTGGAAAGGGTCCAAAGGAGATGATCAAAGGTCTGGAGAACCTGCCTGGTGAGGAAAGACTGGTGTAGTTTGGTCTGGAGAAAAGCAGGCTCGGGGGGACCTCATCACAGTGTTCTGGTATCTAAAGTGTGGCTAAAGATGTAGGTGCTGTCTTCACAAGGCCAAACATGGAAGAGACGAGGGGAAATGTGTTACAAGCTGCATCAGGAGAGGTTTTGTCTCCTCGATACAAGAAACTTTTTACAATAAGGTCAATCAATCATTGGAGCAACCTACCCAAGGATGTGGCAGAGTGTCCACCACTGGGGGAGTTCAGTATGGGATTGACGAGGGTGCTGAAGGGCCCCATCTGGGCTCCCTTTCCCCAAGGGAGAGGGGAGGTTGGGGCTGGTGATCTCTCAAGGTCCCTTCCAACCTGGCCTGTTCTGATAGTGAAGACATCATAGGCAATTGCAAATGCATATACTTGCTGGCAATCCTGTTTTTAATTTTGGAATAAGCTCATCTTCTATCTGTTTGGTCTTCCCCAGTGGACAGGGAGGGGGAATTTGCCCTTGCAAAGTAAATACATTGTTAGAAGTGGATCTCCAGCAGCCAGCACCTCCAAGGTGAGGCAGCAGGGCATGTGTGTCCGTCAGGTCAGGGGAGTGGGTTCAGAGCCTGTGTTTTGGAAGGAAGCTGGGTCACAGCTGATTTTTCCTAATATTTTTTTCCAAGTGAATTTTATGGGCAGAGGGCTGACTTAAGTGAGAGACTGTGGCTGTGTGGGAGGACAATGACGGCGTTTTCTCACCGCTTCCGTGGCCAGGGGCAGCTGGCAGCTGAGAGCTGCCAAAACGCCCTGGGGACATTGAGTGTTGTTTCATGTGTATTGTTTTTTTATGAAAAGCTGCCTTTTTTTTTTTTTTTTTTTTTTTTTCCACCTTTCATTCTCAGTCTTCTAGTTTTCAGCCCCTGGATTTATTGAATTGTTATTGTAATTGCACCCAGGGAAATAGATTTTTTCTACCCAATGTGGAAGATTGAGGCAATGTTTTAGGTTTTCAAGGCCACCATAAAGACAGTGAAAGCCACCACTTCTTCCTTGACACTTTTCCTATTGAATTTAATATAAGATTTATTTATAGATATATAAAGTTCCACTGGCTGCTGCAGCAATTTGTCTGTTAGATGGTAATCTGATTGGAAATTGTGATTTTGAAAGAGTATTTGAATATGGTTTGTGGGAATAGGAGTATTATACTCACTTGAACTTTCTTTTATGTATACTCTATAGAGGTCTGGGACTAACTCTTCTATTTTAAAACATTATAATAAAGACCATCACAGCCTTATTATGCTGAAATATTTTAACCTTACATCTGTAATAGTTTAAATTATTAAGGGAAAGGGAGAAATTTGTGGGATTTCTCAGATTTCTGAGGGGTAGAGAGAGGAAAACAGCTCATTTACTTGGGCCAACTTCAATGAACATGAAGGGATATAAAGTGCTCTGCACAAGAGGCAGGACCCCTCCCCCCCCTCAGAATGCCACTGCTCTATTGAATCTCATGAATGTCTATTCATGTAATCAAGGGACAGGCAAAAGAAGACTGGAACTTTGATTTTTTTTTTATATACAGAAAAATTTTAATGCAATAAGAAAAGAAGTTGACACAGATACAGAAAGATCATAGTTTTGGCATGCTGAAAAGAGCTAGAGTAGATGAGTCACTACACTATGCTATACAGAACATTCCTTTTTGTGAAAGCTGTGTTGCTCGTTCTTAAGGTACTTGTAAATCCAGATCAAAGGAGGCACAGCCGTCATGTTTCTCCATTACGCAGTACTGCAGCACCTTACTGGAAGTAGTTATTGAAAATGCAGATGACACAAGAGCTAATTTTCACTGATGCAGGAGTTCTTTAACGTTGCTGCGGCGACTGGAAGAAGCTTCAAATGAACTGCAGATCATTCTTATTGCTGCCAAAGGGGTCTAAATGCGGGAGACTATCTAGAGTAAGCTTGTAGCTGAGAAACACTGGAAGAAGGAGACAGAAAGTATAACAAAAAATAGAAATGCCGAGAAATTCTAGAGAGCAGCCAAGCTCTCCATTCTTGGTAGCTTCAGCTGCAGCTGCAGGGGCTCAGCACTCCTGAAAACGTCGCCTCTGAGATGATCCATCGGTCTGTGCTTGCCGGGTCGGGGTAGATCCTCACTGTGGGTTCCCACTGGGTTTATCAGGTCTAGCAGCACCCATAGCTGTAGTTACAGCAGGATGGGTAGTAGTAGCGGGTGCAGCAGCTCCGGTAGCTGCAGGGGCTGTAGCAGGAACTGTAGCAGGGACTGCAGCAGTAGCTGTAGCAAGGGCTGCAGCAGTAGCTGTAGCAGGGGCTGCAGCACCTGTAGGCCCGGTAGGAGGTACTGACAGACCTGTAGCAGGGGGAGCAGCACACGTAGTAGCAGGACATCTTGGGGGTGGTGGAGGGAGGTAAACCTGAAAGACAGCACCAGGAAAAGGGTAGGCTCAGTGTGCAAGGAGCAGCATGAGTAGTGGCTGGGTGAGGTGGGGGATTTGGAGGGGTACTGAGCAAATGGCTCAGTCTTGGGATATTCTTCTGACATCTGTTTTTATCCAGCCAATTGCTGTACTCCCCCCTAACTATGTTCAATGCTGAGACACAACTTCTATTCTTTATCTTCTCTTCTTAAAAATGAACCTGATACCTTGTATTTTTGGACTTTGACTACAGGAGATTCAGTTTGCCAACCGTATATGTGGGAGCGCTTGCTGTCCAAGCTCCTAGGATGGGCAAGCTGAAGTTAACCCTGACAGCTAGACTAACTGCAGCTCAGGATACACACCTGTAGGTGTTCTAATGTCTAATGAAAATACCACACAGCATTTTAAAAAGTTTTTAGACGCATTCATTCACTGCACACCAAGTTCAGTGTACAGAAGCCAGAGAACCACAGCCTGGTTGAGGTAGGAAGGGACCTCTGGGTCCCTCTGGTGCAAGCCCTGCTCAAGCAGGGCTACCCACAAAAGGGGGTCCAGGGCCACAGATAGACCTGGTACCAGTGCTGTTCCTGGGCACATTTCCTAGGACCACATAATCTCCTTGTCTGGCTCTAATCTCAGCATGTAAACTACTCCATTTTCTGTCCTACATCACTTCAAACACCTTTCAATGTCAGCTGTAGCAAGGATACTGAAAATACTCTGCTGCACAGTGAGGTGCTAAGGTTTAATTCCTCTACTGCTGCATGTCAGAGCTGATCTGGTGACTTCAGAGAGAACAAAGCAATTCCCATGTCCAGCCTGCATTCCTTATTGCAACATCTTTCTATAAAATAGCTGTTTCTATGTTGCGCAATACACAATTCTGTCCATTATCCAACATTTCATATGGAGTGTCACCAAGTCAAAAAAAATAAGAAAATTTCTTCAGCTGTTTAAATGGAATAGAGTAAAGCTGTTGTTTCCTAGTATGTAAACATAAAACTATTACTAGGCTTCACATCTCACTAATGTTATCTGAATTCCTTGCCTGAATGTTGGCTCATCAATGCCCCCCTTTTTTACTCTAACAGCTTAAAAAGTACAGGATAAAATATTTGTACCAATATTACAAATCAGAGAATGTTAGTAAAGGAGTTATCTAAATTAAAGGAGTCTCTAAGAGAATGGGATCTGCACTTACCAAGTTCACCGAGGAGGCTAAACCAAGAGGAGTGGTGTGAGGAGCAAGGGGGTTGTGAGTGCTTTTATACAGTTTCTCGGACCCGTGGAAATAGGTGCGATTCTCCGCATGCTTCCATTCCCTGGTAGTCATGAAACACATTTCGGAAGTACATCAACAGTACAATTGCTATAATTGTTTTCCTCTGCATTTAGGACACTTTTCAAATTCCTCGGGTAACACATTGTGATTACTACCTGTGTGATTCTTTCATCTTAAAACTTTCCAGGATAAATGGGTTTCTGGGAATTCTCAAAAAGGAGGACTGGGAATGAAACTGGAGGATCTGTGAATGAAACCATAGGTTCTGCTGAACAGTACCAGTTACACTGCACGTGGAACTGGGGAGCACATAGACTTTCTTTTTGCATTATAGCCCTGCAAGGGAGGCAGATACTGCATATTGTAAGGTGACTTAAAACACCTGAGGTGGAAAGAGGCATTATAGAATGTGCTTAGGGCTTTTACCAAGCATTTTGATTCATTTCCGTCTCAATTAATGACAGGCGTTCCATTGATTCCTTTAGGTTCTTCTACTGTCTATAATTTGGCATACACACTATGAGACGGACAGGCCAGGGCACAGGATCGATTAAATTAGCATCTGAGCAATGTGTCTAAGGTTTAATGCCTTTTTCTGGGGGTCTGTTTTCTCTCATTTCTGGATAAAATTCTTAGAAAACCTTGCTCAAATCCATGTCTTGTGATTTTACAGTTGTGTCAGGGCAAGTTTTACTGCAGGACCTGGTAGTGCAGAACAAATCTGGGTTTTCTGCTGGCCTTTCATAGGGAATGCAATAGTGAAAAGGGGAAGAGCAGTCTTAGGAAGGCCGTGGAAGCCTGGAGGATGGGGACTGTGCTGTCCTGACTGGTAGGAGGCACTTGCTGGGAAGGTTTGGTGGAGGCTCTGCCAGCAGCAAGGTCCTGCCACATGCCTGGCTTCCACCATGTTTCAGCTGAATGAAAAGGCTGGTGAAGTGCTAAAAGCTACCAAGCTACCCAAGGCAAAAGGGCTTATACTAAGCTGAGAAGGGAGAAATCAGCTTTTTTTTTTTTTTTTTTTTTTTTTTTTTTTTTTTTTTTTGTGGTGTGTTATCCAGTGAGATACAGCTGTATCTCCATGCCAGCCTGCACCATGCCAGAATGAATGACGAGTGTGGTGCTTTAGTTTGACTGAAGACAGAAAGAGCTCAGCCTGGGGATTCCCTCCCCATTCTGTTGTTTATTATACAACATCGCGGCACCTAACAAACCATTAATATTTAAATAATACAAACATTGCTAAAGTAAGTCCTTAATGACTGTTTTGGAAGAGCATTGATACCATAAATTCTGATGAGGCTCAGCACTTCCAGAATGTCTGTTATTATCCTCATTTAATATGCAAATTAGTAATGGCTCACTGCAGTGAAGGTCATACAAGGAGGTATTTGAAGAGAGAAAAAAAATAAAATGCTCTTGGCTTTATGTATTGTGCTCTGCCTCCTCTGGGAGGGCGGTGTTAGATGAGGTTGAAAACCAGCATCAACAAGATTTCCTGTAAAATAATATTTAAAGTTTTAACTTCTAAATATGCTGTTAACATAAGCAAACCATTTATATTTGCAGTGGTGATAATAATAACTTGGTGATATCCTGAATGAATTTTTTATGGTACGTTCAGGGACAATGATGAGATATAAACTATGTGATTTATTTTTTCCCCTCTCCATTTTGTATATGTATATAATAGTTCCTCAAATGAATGTTGAACTTTTATAAATTTCCTGGTTTTCTTTAGTGAACTAAACTAAAAGAAAGTATTCAAGGCAAAAACTAAATGTATTTTAGAAGAAGAGGAGAAAATCTATTTTTCTCAAATAGAAAACTCTTCTACAGGCACACTAGGAAGCAAAGGAAACTGAAAAAAAAAAAATACTTGCCTCTTCAGATACTCTAGCAGTTTAGCAGTAAAAATTTGTATTCGGTGAGGTACAGGTGGTACACTAGGTTTTATTTTTTGGTGTATAAAACTTTTAAGCGCATACTGGTTTCTCAGAAAACATTTTAGTTATTATTAATACTAATAACATAGAATAGTTATTAATAATTTAACACCCTGGGAACATGTAAATCAAAATAAATGACAAATAAAATTCCTTCTAATTCAGACTGCATACAAATTTAAAATGTTAAAAATATCCCAGATGTATGAATTTTGATTCTTAGTTATCTCTAGGCTGAGGATCTGTTAATCTTTTGTCCATCTCCATCTTTTGTTCTATCTCCAATGACCTGCAAATGATAAAAAAACTGCAGTGACCCAAAAAGTTTGAAGCAAAAGAGGACTGTAACCATCACGTTGTCATGTGGAGATGAGAATGGAGGAATGACCCCTGATGCTGAGGAAATCAATTATATTAATTGATGTTCTGATGTGTGCAAATACATTTATTTTGTTGCTCTTTGTGAAGGTAAGACAATATACGGCATAGGGGCCGAGGCCAGGTCCCTCACCAGCAGCTGGGGAGCACTGCAATGGCTATTACTGCTCCTTGAAAGTTAAAGTTGAGATTTTTCAGTTACCTAACTCAAAATTAAATTATTTTGATGTCCCAAATCTTGAAAATCAGAAATTGAGCTCAGGAAGTGTAAATCACTAATGTCTCTAATTCTGTACCTACAAACAAGAATAAAACAGGGAAATGCCCTAAATATACTTAAGACACAGAGTGGCATTCAGTCAGTAACTGGAAACATAACTTATAAAAAATCTCATTAGGAAGATGAGGTCAAATGCACCAAGGAAAATATATTAAGACATTTAGTTAAGAGCCCTGATTCATGAGAACATTACAGGTTTGAGGGTTGTAGTCCCCATAAAACTTAAATTGCTTTTTGTCGTCTTCATTTATCAAACAATTGATTTTTTCCTGCATTATTTTTTCATTTGGTATACTTTTCCAGGCTATACTGTAGCAGAGTTTATTTCAGAACTAACATATGTGTAAATATGTATTAAAAACAAAACAAAACAAAAAAACACACACAAAAACTTCTGAAAAGGTTTGTGAAAGATGTTGACATTTTATTTAAAGATGTTTTTTCCTATTTTTTCTTTAACTTTTCAGCTATGCCAAGTGCATAGTTGTTTCTCCTAACATATTAATAATAAGATTATATACAAATAATAAATATTATAGTAAATACATACAGATAGGGTGTGTGTGTTGGGGGGGTACACAAAAACCATCACTTTTTCAGATGTGATCCATTTTTCCCAGTTTATTCTGATGTCCTGTTATGGCTGTAAAATATTTATTGAAAAAATCTACTCATTTCGTTTTCTTTCTTTTCATCCTTTTCTTTTTTTTTTAAAAATCATTAAATGTATTTCATAAAATTTTAAATATTTTTATTATTTCCAGCACTGTATACAAAATTGCAGCTTGAACATTGGGAACAAGTAAAATAACATGCAGTATTATTACACAGTAATACACAGTATTGAAAGACAAATCATTTACATTTTCTTTATGTTACTCTGGAACATATGAGTCACAATATATTAAATAAACGGATAATTTCTGTTAAACATTTAAAATAAATTTATGCATAAAATGGGGCTACTTTTAAATGAAAACCAAATACCTTCATACTCTGAGTTTGCAGTCCCTGACCAGCTGATGAAAAGATGTCCTTGATTTGAATTTTTACTGTTGTATCAGATGAGAACATTTTCAGTCTTAATGAAACAATTCAGCACAGTGACCATGAAAAGCCTTTGCTAGTAGGTTATTTGTCTGAAACCATTTGCTTGAAGTACACAGCGTACTCCTGTAGCCCAGGCTGGTGAATTTTCAAACCAGTGTTCGCTGGATGTTTTGGCAGCTCACTCTTGGACTTGTGGGCTTGTTTTCTTCATATTTCTCTTCTGCAGTGTCCTCTGCTGACCTGTTGAATAAGTGTAGGTTCTGATGCATTTCTATGCTCTGCTTTTACGTGGATGCAAATTCACACGAGTCTCGCTTCTGCTGGAATCAGTCGCACCTGGCGCTTAAGGGATGAAGGAAAGAACCTGACAGCAGTCCCTTCCCTGAGCATCTACCCTCCAGGGAACATCAGCACCAAAGTCCCTAAATCTGCCTCCCACACACAGTCTGGCGTTGGCTGGAGAGATGAAGTTCCTGCAGATTGGGAGGAAAAATGCCTTCTGTTGGAAATATTTCTTGCTGTCTTTTCATGGCTGCAGGTGGCTCCAGCCTGGGAACCATTCCGGTACGTTCATCCCTTTGTCATCAAGCTGACAGTCACTTTTACTTAAGGCAGCTCTTCTCCCTCCCTGTCACGTGCCCTCCTGTTAATTATGGGGAAGGATGACTTCCCATTGTAGCCTTGTGTTATCGTGGGAATCTGCCTTCTTGTCCTCGCGTGTAAAACAGTTCTTCCCGAAGGTGCGGGCTGGCAGGCAGATGTGTGCCTAAACCCAGCCCACGCAGGGAAGTGTGCCGGCCTGGGTTGCACAAGTGACACTGGCCATGCAAAATAGTCTCTGATGGAAAAATGGCAATTTTTAAACCTCGTTGTGCACTGGGAACAGGTGAATGTGAGCTCCTACATGGTCTTGTATCAGGCATCTGTTTTGGGAGCTGCAGAAAGCTAAGGGAGTCTCTGTGTCTCTTTGATTGTTTTTTGAATCCTTAAATGTAGCATAGCTTGGGCTGGATGTAATCAGCAAACACATTTAATTTTTGTAAGTTTCCACATTTCTAAGGTAGTGTTTTGGAAGGAAACAGCATTTTGGTGTGTTTTGTGGAAGAGGGGCAGAGTTAAGACGAGATGGATGTGACTTTTCAGGACTGTCTTGAAGGAGACAGAAGTTGAGTTGTCCAATATGTCCTCTGTCACCTCAGACTCCACAGCTGCTTAAAACTGCTGACCTTGAAAGCTAGTGGCTCCTTTTTGCCAAATCTCAGGTAAATAATTAAAAATGCCAAGTATAAAAGAAAAAAAAAAGTTAAAATATGACAGAAAGCAGTAGTGTGATGCAAGATCTTTTAATGAGAATAAGAAGCACTGTATACAGCAGTTACAGCTTGTAGACAAGGAGGAGTATCCAGAGATTCATACATTCTAGAAGTAAAGAGTTTCTACATCTCGCAACAGATGCTTTGCTCTGGGGCTGCAGTGGTTTAGTGGACCAGAGCTGTCAGCACAGTGTGTGGCAAGGATCGGCTGCTCTGGTCTGCATCTCCTGACACAAAGCTGCACATCAAACACACAGTATATCCACAGAGATAGGCTATGAAGGAAGAGCTGACCCTAGAAGCAGGTTATTTGAAGCAGAAGAAGACATTATAGAGAGTTGCTAAGTGCTCCAGGACATTCCTGACTGCAGTTGTTGTCATGGGAATATTTTGCAGGTAGAATTCATACAGGAGCCATAAATCACTATTTTGCCTTTAGCAGGGGTAGCAGGGGTAGCAGCTCCCATAGCTGTACCTCCGGATGTAGCGAGTGGAGCAGGGGTAGTAGCGGGAGCTGTAGCTGGGGTAGCAGTCGCGATACCCGTACAGGCCCCCGTAGCCACGGTAGCCACAGGGACTCCCACAGTCGTAGGTGCGGTAGCTGTACACGGTGCCGTAGCTGCACGGGGAGTAGCAGGAATCCTCACACTGGTTCTGGTAGTAGTAAGTCATCTTGGTGCGATGGAGGGAGGTGAGCCTGGAACACAGCAGAAGGGAAAAGGGTAAGGTCTGCCCCAGAGACCAAGCAGCAGCTTTTGTCTTGTAGCAAACCCCACAGAAGCTACAAGAGGAGACGAGAGCAAGGAGAACATGGGAACCAACCAGACATCACCATTCAGTGCTACACCCTGGTTCCTGCTCACCCAGCTCACTCCTGTCTGTTTCCCTTCTTTTCCTCCTTAATAACATTTCATATTGCTTTTTCTTGTTGCCTTTGCCTTGGAATCAGCAGTCTGATTTAAAACAGTGCTGTACAAATGTTTGGTAGGATTAGGTTCTCTGTGAGGATTTAGCTGTTTCTGCCTCTACCAGTGTCTGACCTTTCCCTGAGGACTGGAGGTGAACAGCCCCCAGTTCAGTAGTGGATCCCACCAACTCCTGGGGGCAAGAAAAGATGCCAGGGAAGGAATCCTCCCTTCATGCAAGTTGGCGGCAGGTTCTTTGTTCAGACCTGCATCAATGCATCAATTATGAGTTGAATATATACCTGGCTTTTTGACTGAAATAATTGGAATAATGTTATACCTTGTCCACTTGAAAATAAAGAAGACAGATGCTTCTGTATAGCATAAAGTAAGGACATTTCTGAGAGCATAGCTAGATGCAACAATCTTGTAAGCTTATGCAGCTGTACTGATATGCCATTTTTAACAAAAAGAATTGCACTGGCACAGCTCTGAAATCACAGCCTTTTTTTAACTACCCCTTTACTACAATATAACAAAAAGACAGCATCAATACAGCAATAAAGTTGTTCTAGTAAGTCTCACTTACCAAGCTCAGTGAGAACGTAAGTCCGGAGATGCGAGTAGAGAGCCCTGAATTTCTCTCCCTTTTATATATTTATCTGACCAAGCCTACTATGCTTTAAACTCGTATTCATCACAAAACAAATTTTCTTGTGCACGTCATTCCTTCAGTTGATGTAATTGTTATTCTTGGTTTGTGATTATTAGTCAGTTCTTGGCTTCCAAAAGCATGACATCGCATTGTAGTTTCTTTCATGTTCAGACTTCCTGAGTCAATTATATTTCTAGAATTGGTGTGGTGAAATCTGAGCTATAACAGGAAAGGGAAGGAAGGATATTGAGAGCAGAAGTGATTGACACTAGCAATCCCAGTTTTGGAGGAATGAATGAATTTCAGTATATGAAATCTGCAATGATTCTGGATTTTTTTAAGAAGAAAGTATTTCTTTCTTTCTTTCTTTCTTTCTTTCTTTCTTTCTTTCTTTCTTTCTTTCTTTCTTTCTTTCTTTCTTTCTTTCTTTCTTTCTAAAGTAATAGTCCATAGAAAACATTTTTCTTGCTTGTTTGCTTTTGTTTCACAATTGCATTTTTTAGGTCAGAATATTACAATTTTTATTTATTATTTGTTTGTATTATTTCTAGCTCAAAAATAGAAGTACAAGAAAGATGTTTGGAATAGAGGAGAGATCTGAAATGTTTTTGAATAATAATAATAAGTAGGAGACAAGGCTTTATGAGAACAGTAAAATGAAGGCTGTAGAAATCTTTAATAAATATAAAGGCTTTCAACCAGAAATACTGATATTTGAAATTTCCAGGCTTTGCACCTTATACAAAACAAAACAAAACAACAACAAAATCTCACAGGCTCAGTCTACTGGAGATCATTTCCTAGCAAGGTAAATGCAAATGTAATTGGATTCAAAAATAATGTTTTTTTTTTTTTTTTTTTTTTTTATTGTTTACACCTAGATCAGAAAGATGATTCATGCGTTAAAAGGAACAAGATAAAACACACCGGAACATATCTGTGTAATAACTGTATTTTTCCTGAGAAGTCCCCCAGATCCTAAATATTGTTTAATGGGACAACTTTGTAATGTTGTTGAGGTGTTTAACTTAATGTTGTTAATGACGGTGAATAATGCTGAGCCCTGTGAGCACAATATGACCTGGTAAGCAGCACATCCCGGTCTTTCCCGGTGACCTTCACCTCAAAACTGCTGTTTACTTGCATCTAAAGGTTGGATAATAACAGGCATGACAGATGTTCTGGGCCTTTCTCTAAATTTTGAATATCAAAGCCTTCATTAATACTTATTAAAGATTTCCATGTACAAAGAGATTTATTATTTAAATATTAATGCTATGTTACTGGAAAACGCCCCAGTATTATGTAACACAGTTAACTAAAAACGTATATCGGGTTATCCTATTTCTGTGCATTATTAAGGTTGTAATTTATAGCTTTGGAATTGGGTCTCTGAAAGATTTTTTTTTCCTAAAAAGACGTCATACACATACCATTTTAAAATTTATAGGCCAATTTTCTAGCTGAATCAATCAGCACAGCAATATCCTATTGCGTGATGGCATCAAATCAAAGAGATGGTCTTTTCCCCTTTGCTAGTCACAGGAAATGGTGGAAGGGTTTGGTAGGAACGCGCTGTTTCACAGGTGATTAAAGTTATGAAATACTTGAAATGGAGAGGTCATGTCTTCTACAGGAATTTCAGGAAAAAAATGCACAGGAAGGTGCATGGGGCAAAATGCACAGTGAGGCTGGGCCTTCAGAAAAATGGGATATTTGGCAATTCGCATGCCTTTGCGTATTCTTTTGACTTATTGCTGTACAGTACAAGTGAATTCAGCACGATGATACCAAAGCTTAATTGCTCTATTTTTGAGATGAAAGAAGGAAACCCGCAGGGTGTAGCCTGCATGTCACAGCGCCGGACCAATAATCAGAAACCCTGGCGAGAACCGGTATATCAATGAGAGGAGTCATGAAGGAAGCAAAATGTGTTCGGTAATTGGAGCTGACCCAGGCGCAAGCATGCCCTTCATGCGCTGGGCGGGACTGGGTGCTCTATAAAAGCCCGCGCTGCTGACAGCACTGCATTCACTTCTCCTGCCTTAGCCTCTTTGCAGAAGTGGGTAAGTCAAAATAAATTTAAAAAAACTAGTGGAAAATGGATAGATGAGTTCATTACTTTTTTGCCCCCTCCTTTCCCCCATCCCTCTTTAAGCTGCAGATGCTATAAATTAACGCATTGGGAAATAGGGTTGTGATTTGATGAGCATTATTTACACATAATATTCTTTTCTCCCTGTGTCTTGATAAATATTTTAGTGTTTCAGTCCTGTGCATATCTTTCTTTTCCCTTAAAGTCTTTATTTCGGTATGTCTATGAAGGACTTTCCTATTTATTCCCTGACAGCTCCCATCCAATGCAGGCAATATTGTTTGTAATTCCACCTTGCATCAGGATGCTGCAGTCAGTGGGGCTGGGCAGGAGAACTCAGAAAGGCTGACGGGGATGGAGCATTATGGGGAAGACTCAGAATTAAAATTCAGGATAGAACAATAGACAAGCACAGAGAGTGTCAGGAAGCATGCCTGGGATTGCTGG
Organism: Anas acuta; assembly: GCF_963932015.1. Lineage (NCBI taxonomy): Eukaryota > Metazoa > Chordata > Aves > Anseriformes > Anatidae > Anas > Anas acuta. The sequence goes on along the minus strand of NC_089006.1, from coordinate 2,567,176 downwards.
CTTTTTCTTCTTCTGCGCATTCACAGCATTCATTTGAAATTTGCTGTTAGAAGCACCCCCTTATAGACTTTTTCTTTCCTGCTGTGTTCCAGGCTCACCTCCCTCCATCGCACCAAGATGACTTACTACTACCAGAACCAGTGTGAGGATTCCTGCTACTCCCCGTGCAGCTACGGCACCGTGTACAGCTACCGCACCTACGACTGTGGGAGCCCCTGTGGCTACCGTGGCTACGGGGGCCTGTACGGGTATCGCGACTGCTACCCCAGCTACAGCTCCCGCTACTACCCCTGCTCCACTCGCTACACCCGGAGGTACAGTTATGGGAGCTGCTACCCCTGCTACCCCTGCTAAACCCAGAAGGATCTGATGGGAAATGAGGACTGAGACTTAATATCTGGATTCACGGACTCTGTTACAGGGATGGCTTGTGGGAGCTCTGAGTCCAGAACAGCAACTGAAAGCAGTAGTGTTTTGGAGAGCTCAGTGCTCCTGTAAAAATTCTTCAGTGTTCTTACAAAATGTTGTTTTGTCTTCTTCCTTTCCTACTGACTTCTTTACTCCTTGGGTTCTGGTAGTATAATGAAACAGGGCATAATGGGAGTGTAAACAACATCTTAACTTATTTATAATTCTTTCCAAGCTAACATTAATGAAAGATGTAGTGCCCTGGTCCTCCTACGGACATGTTTTTCAGTTCCCTGCTTTTGAAACTATACCAAAAAGAAACTGAATCATTTGATTAATTGAACTAAAAAAAAAAAAAAAAAGGAATTGTTTGAAAATGGAAATTGATAGTAAAATGCTGCTGTAGCAGCTCAAATGGCACCAACAAAAATAGGTGATTTTCTGCATAAATTCATCTCTGTATGTATTCTTCCTGCTTCTGCTTTCTGTATCACATTGGATTTTGATTGTAAGCTTTATTCTTATTAAAAATGTTATAGCATCATTACTTCTCCTTGTTTTTTCCTTTTCTGACTCACATGTATGCAGATTTTTGTCTCCAGCTCAATACATGTTGGTTGGTTTTCCTGAGATATAGTGAGTTCTCTAACTTTGATGTAGTTTTTCAGCTGAACCTGAGCTCACCTTTGTCAAACTAATAACCCCGTAGTACCTTATAAAATGAAGTGACCCATTATGGAATTTCCTAGAAAGGATTTGGAAAGATTTCTTTAAATTTGCCTTAGCATCACACTACATGCCCGGACATTGAACATAACAGCTACCAGCACCACATCTTAGTGGCTTATAAATGCATAAGTCTGCCTGTGGGCAAACCCATTTTAACTGGTGAGTAAGCCAAAAATTTGGAAGAAAATCATTCTTTTCTCAACTGCTCTTGTGGTGGCAGTATCTGGAACACTTTCTGGATTTAAAGATCTTACTTGTTATAGAATAGAAAATCGCACACTTTCTGTTCACCTTGCTAACTCATAAAGACAAGTGTTTGCAACTGTTACTGTAAGGCTTCTTTTGAATGACAATGAATTGGCATGCATTTCCCTGTCTGCACAATCACACTGGTTATTAGGGTGAGATCCCTTGATGCATCCTGAAGTGACTCTATTATTCATGACTGAAGTACCTAACTGGCAGCAGTAGTAACCTCTTAATAGTATGATGCTGTAACAATGTCTAGCCATAAAATAGCCAGTGAAGTGCTTTGAAATCCCCATTAAACCCTAGAACCTGTATTGTGAATGTAATTGCCATTCTTTGAACACACACAGAGGCACTTTGATGGCGGTCTCAAAAGAGGAATAGAGCTCAATTGTGCTATGATACACCTGGGTGCATGAGTATAAATTACATTGAACACCTTTGCAAGAAAGCTGTGGGTTGTGCTTCCAGCAAGTTCCAGGACAGAGCTTTCTCATGGCTTCTGAGGAGCTTGTTTCTGGGAAGGTGCTCACTGACTTTGGTGCCTGACATGTTTGTTCCTGGAGCACAGTGCAGATTGCTGCTCAACCTGTATCTTGACATTAAGGCATATAAATTTAGCTGGTCATTATTCTGACATTATAACTGGCCATAATTTCAAGTTTTCAATATCTAAAGCTACAAAATAAAATCTGGAAATTACTAAGTGTCTTACAGTGCAGAAGTAAGAGACTGAGAGCTTAAAATAATCACCATTACAGTATCACAGTGGTTCTACAGATTGTTTATGGACTTAACAGGGGACACAGGTAAAAGAAATGGTTAAAAACGCCCCAAATGCCACATAAGTATGTATCTTTCTTCAGCTCCAGGAAATGTTAAGATAAGGCTAGAAAGAAATCCAGTTTTCTAAGATGAAAAGACAAAGATACTAATTGAAGTGTCTATTACGGTTGTTTGTACAGACCCACATTTTAATGAAAAATTTGAAGGCTACAAAATCCCATTCTGACTAAAGCATATATAGAAATGTCTCCATATGCATGTTTGAAGTGACTATTATTCAGTAATGAAGCATGTAATGAGAACAGTAAGCATTTAATACAGTAATAATACACTATGAATGTATTAAATAGTTACAAGCATCTGAGAAGTGCTTTGAACTTCTCAGACTACTTAGCATGAAGAAATCTGGAGATATTGTACACTTCTTGGGAAAAGGATCTCTAAGCAATAAACAAGTTATATTTTTTCATTTGAAGTCTATCCCTTGCAATAAGGATATTATCTTGTTTGCATCTATTGCATGCTACAGCTCAAGGGTCAGTATCACAAGCTGTTCAACCTTCCACAAACTCTTTAATAACAAATTTGCCATCTGATTTCTGATAATATGGCTTGAGATTAATTATCAAAAAGTCTCTAACCAATACAGAAAATTAAAAGATGAATTTAGAAACACAAACACACCAAAAGCAAGTTGTTGCTGCAATGGAGATTCTTTAATATGGATGGAAAAGGCAATAGACACTGACAGCAGAAAACAAAACATCACAGAAACAATGAATTAGAATCATAAAAATTACAAGTCAAGACACAGTCCAGGACTTCACCTCAAAGATTTCCCCTTCTCAGCATCATTCAGGAACCCCTGATCTGGGCAGAGGGAAGACACTCACTCGAGGATGAGCGCTGCTCTGCTGTATTGCAGATAGAGGGGAGCTTTTGAAGGCATTGCTGGACACCCTGAAACCCCCAGATGTACATCTGCAAGGTTATTTTCTGCAAAAAAGAAAGGAGCAGTAGATTAAAGGAGCTGCTTTGACACAGCTGAAAGAGGGACTGAAAGATTTATTCTGCATCTGGTGGTAGAAATCAAAGGTAGCTGTTTGTAAAGGCTCAAGGCAGATGCAGCACTGCATTCCATGGGCCTTTGGAGTTTAGCAGGGCCCGCAGTTGCCACTGAGATACCTGTGGCTTAGAGCCCAACCTCCGTATCCGCAGCTCCCAAAGGCTCCATAGCCCCCATAACCTCCAAGGCCTCCATAGCCCAAAAGGCCTCCAGAGCCCAAAAGGCCACCATAACCCCCAAGGCCTCCATAGCCCCCAAAGGCACCACGGCCTCCAAAAGTGCCGCCAAAGCCCCCTGCAACAGCCGGGACTCCTGCCGAGCCGACCACGGCGTGCTGAGGGAAGGAGCTGAGGATGGGTCCGGGCAAGGTGAGCACCGTGGCCGGGGGCTGGATCACCACGGTGGAGTCGGGGCACTGCCGCACGCAGGGCTCGTTGGCACTGTCAGCCAGGGGTGCCGGGGCAGCCACCCCACACAGAGGCACACACAGGCTGGAGCAGGACATCCTTTGATTTGCAGGCAAAGCTGTGAGAGAAGGCAGAGCAGGGGTCAGAACATAACCGCATTGCAAATACCCTGTGGCTCTCCTGTTCTTGGAGCTTGTGCCCCAGGAAATGCTCTGCATCATATCAGGCAGTCAGAGCATAAGGACAGTATTCATTTACAAAGCTGGTGTAGATCACTTACTCTCCCTGGCCCTAAGGACACAGGAAAAACCACATCATCCAAAGTACATGGAAAGAGACTGAGCACCCAAAGGACTTAGTTGTGTTGGGAAGCTCAAAGCACCATGCCTAAAGTTTCAATATCCATCCTTCCCATAGATGTGAAACACTACCATTACAACCAAGCCTATTCAACACTGCAAAAAGAATGGTAGAACAAACACCAATAGATGCAATTGATGAAATGACTGCTGAGGAATAGAAGAGGCACATAAGACATGGACTTACCCAAGTGATCTGGTAAGAGACAAATGGAAGATGCAGGACAGAGGCCTGTGAAGCCCTCTGTGCTTTTATACCTGTCTCAGACAGCCTGTGGCATCAAACAGGTGTGGAAGTCCCAGATATTCATGCAATAAAGACAACATGAATCATGACACACGTGGAAATGCGAAGCAATTTTATACCTCCCAACTGGGGACACTGAGGCTTAAACGTACCTTGGGGAAGAGGAACATGATGAAAGGGATAAGCTGTGACAGTCACTTAAAAGACCAGCCACTGCTGAAGCTGACCTCATGGCACCAATAAACCCCAATGAGTTCCAAAACCCCCAGGCAGATCTGGCTTCACCCAAAACACCAACACAGCTACAGCTCTTTGCTTGGCCTTCAGGCGAATTGGAGAGCAAGGAGTAGCACATGGCCCACAGGGCAGAGAGAAACTTAATGGTTAGGGATGATCCTAATCTCCCCCCTGAGTGCCTTGCAGCCCTCGCCTGTACAGGGTGATGGTGAGTGTCTGGGAGCTTCTGCAAGTGGCTGTGATGGCTTCATCCCTTTACCCAAACTTCCACCACCTCTGTTTACCAGCCTGTAAAATGGAGGTAATGACAGGAAGGCTGGCTGTGTACAGGATTGCAAAGCACTTCTTCGACCAATAGCCCATGACTCTTCCACACAGACAAAGTTTGGGATTAGGAAGAAATCAGGCTTTTGGTGTTCCAAGGTCAGTTTCAGCAGTGGATGGCCTTTCATGAAGTTATGTGTAAAGGCCTATTCATCCCATCAGCATCCTGTAAACCAGAGCAGGTTTGCATTTCAGTGTCCCCAATGGGGAAGGATATAATTGCCCCAAATCTCCACATTTGTCATGATTCATGTGGGCTTTTTTGCCTGAACATCTGGGGCATTCACCCCTGCCTGCAGCCTGATGCTGTAGGCTCTCTAGGACAGGTATAAAAGGGCTGAGGGCTTTGCAGCCCTCTATCCCGCTTCCTCCACTTGTCTCTAAGCAGATCACCTGGGTAAGTCGTGCTCTTGGAGGCTTCTCGGGGCTCTCTCCCTGCCTCCATCAATACAGCCTCTCCCCAGACTCTTGCCTAACTCTGCCTGCCCTTTGCAGTACTCCTTGCCTACGTGGAAGATGTCTTGCTCCAGCCTGTGTGCCCCTGTGTGCGGGGTGGCTGCCCCGGCCCCGCTGGCTGACAGCGCCAACGAGCCCTGTGTGCGGCAGTGCCCCGACTCCACCGTGGTGATCCAGCCCCCGGCCACGGTGCTCACCTTGCCCGGACCCATCCTCAGCTCCTTCCCTCAGCACGCCGTGGTCGGCTCGGCGGGAGTCCCGGCTGTTGCAGGGGGCTTTGGCGGCACTTTTGGAGGCCGTGGTGCCTTTGGGGGCTCTGGAGGCCTTGGGGGTTATGGTGGCCTTTTGGGCTCTGGAGGCCTTGGAGGTTATGGAGGCCTTGGGGGTTATGGAGGCCTTGGCGGCTATGGGGGCTATGGAGCCTTTGGGAGCTGCGGATACGGTGGCTGGCGCCGTGGTCACAGGTACCTCAGTGGCAACTGTGGGCCCTGCTAAGCCCACCTCTGGCTCCAGTCTGTGATGAAGGCGAGCTCTGGAATTGCCTTGCAATATTCCCACCTGATGTTGCCATTAAAGGCTCCGCTTTATCATCATCGGGCTCAAGATCTTGGAGGCGTGGCACCTGCATGGGGCTCCTCTGTGCTTCTCCTTCCTGTTTGAGCTTTGCTTTAGGAATCAATGCCCCACAATGATGCAGCCAAGAATTGGACGCCTCCTGTTGCAAGGCTGCTGCTCACCAACGCTCTGCCTTCTGCAAGGAGTCAGGGACTACACTTCTGCCACCTCCCTGCTCCCCTGGACCTGAAATAAAAGCTCTGTTAAAACACATTCTGGACCCTGTCTTTTCTGTGACACTTCCTCCATTCGCTTCTTCCTGTGAGGAGTGGGAGCGGCCATCGGGGAGTCCTCAAGAGCACCACAGGCACTCCCTCATATCCTCCAAAGGCCCTGCACACATGGGCATTACAAGAAGGTCACCACAGCCTTCCCTAGGGCAGACGCCTGGTTAAAGTCAACAGGGAGGCCAAGGGGCAGAGGAAGGAGGCTGAGGGACCCCCACCAGCCTTTACTCCAACCTGTTTGGTTTCCCTCCTCTTCCTACCACATCTGCATAGAGCACTGGCAAACTTTTCCCCACCACTGGGCCAGAAGCTCTTCCCTGGATACACAGCTTGCCTACCTGTAGCCGGGGGACACAGCTCTGGCCAAGTAGGACAGCAGTGCTCCACACAGCTCCATGCTGCAGACATGCTGCCAGGCCTTGGCTGCCCTTCCTCACACACCAGCACACAAAGCAGTCTGCATGGCCAGGCCCCCAGAACACCTGGCCATAACAGCCGTGAGGAGACACGCCTGCTGCCTCCCACCACTCTGCCCTCACCCAGCATGCACGGGATGCTATGTGAGGCAGCACCCAGTGGTTGGCTGGCGGCCCTTGCAATGGAGCCTGGGGAGTTGTGTGGATGGGCAGAAATGCCATTTTTCCCTTCCCCTGCCTTGACAATTATGGGTGATGCATGTTCTCTTGAGCCCCCACCACTGACCAACGTGCTGCCCCGCTGCTCTTCTTGATTTCCCTCACAGGAACAGTCTCAAAGAAAGACCACTGTGCAGAGCCAAGATCACACAATCAGAAGAGGTTTGGGAAAGGAAGGGACATGAGGCGGGTACGGACACGAACTGCCTACTCAAGGCGTTTGTGCTCCCTGGATCTGGATGGCTGCAATGGGTACATGGATGTGAGGGGAACCTGGGGCAGACTTGGTTGTGTCTCCTTCACCCCTTCCCAGTGCCGCCACCTGCAGCTGTGCATGTGGGCACAGTCAGCAGGTGGCAGCAGCCCTGACCATGCAGTGGCCATCTCTCTGTCTCCCCAGACCTCCATGGCTGACCATAGAAAAGGCAATATAAAGAGGTCAAACATGCTGTGGTGGCTGTGCAAGTTCTCTGTCATGTTCTCCAAGTAGTATTGGGGATGTGTTGCCTTTGTACCCGGTGAGAGAAGGGAGGAGGTTCAGGGGCCTGTCCTCTACAAGACCCACTGGGGCCTCTGATCTTCAGTTGTAATGCCCTGCCCCAGCGGCCCAAAGACCCCAGTAGCAAAGGCAGGAGTGCAGTCAGCAGCCCAACTGCCCTGGCTCTGAGTTTTGGGGGAAGTCTGGAAGAAGAATGATGAAGAAATACCATGGGTCAAGAATGTGGTGCAACAGAGCTTTTATTGAAGGTCCAGGGAAGCAAAGAGATGGCAGAAGGGCAGCCCCTGGGCAGAGGCAGCCTCCAACTCCTTGCAAGATGCAGAGAGGAGGAGAGCAGCAGCCAGCCACAGGAAAAGGCAGTTCCATGAGGTTGCATTGTCATGGGGCCGCAAGTCCTGAAGCAAAGCTCGTCAGGGACATGATAAAGTGAGAGCTAGGCCCCATGAAGTCTCATGACCTCCAAGCTCTGGAGACGGGTGACGCCAAAGAGGAGCTTTTCCTGCTGGTGTCATGTCGGGACGTTCCAGAACAGCTGAGGAGCTCTCCTTCTTCAGGGGCAGGAGCCAGACGTGGTCTTAGCAGGGCCCACAGTTGCCACTGAGGTACCTGAGGCCCCGACGCCTGCCACCGTATCCGCAGCTCCCAAAGGCTCCATAGCCCCCATAGCCGCCAAGGCCCCCATAGCCGCCAAGGCCTCCATAACCCCCAAGGCCTCCAGAGCCCAAAAGGCCACCATATCCCCCAAGGCCTCCATAGCCCCCAAAGGCACCACGGCCTCCAAAAGTGCCGCCAAAGCCCCCTGCAACAGCCGGGACTCCCGCCGAGCCGACCACGGCGTGCTGAGGGAAGGAGCTGAGGATGGGTCCGGGCAAGGTGAGCACCGTGGCCGGGGGCTGGATCACCACAGTGGAGTCGGGGCACTGCCGCACGCAGGGCTCGTTGGCGCTGTCAGCCAGCGGGGCCGGGGCAGCCACCCCGCACACCGGGGCACACAGGCTGGAGCAGGACATCTTCCACGTAGGCAAGGAGTACTGCAAAGGGCAGGCAGAGTTAGGCAAGGGTCTGGGGAGAGGCTGTATTGATGGAGGCAGGGAGAGAGCCCCGAGAAGCCTCCAAGAGCACGACTTACCCAGGTGATCTGTTTAGAGACAAGTGGAGGAAGCAGGATAGAGGGCTGCAAAGCCCTCAGCCTTTTTATACCTGTCTCAGAGAGCCCCTGGCATCAAACATAGGTGGAAGCCCCAGATATTCATGCAATAAAACTGACACCCTTCACGACACACGTGATGATGTGGGGAAATTATATCCTTCCCCACTGGGGACATTGAGGCGCAAACGTGCCCTGGGGAAGAGGAATGTGATGGAAGGGACAGACCGTGACATGCAACTACATGAAAGGCCAGTCGCTCCTGAAGCTGACCTCATGGCACCAATAAACCCCAATGAATTCCTAATCCTAAACATTTTCTATGTGGAACAGTCACGTGCATTTTGCCGAAGAAGCACTTTGGTACCCTGTGCACAGCCAGCACACCTGTCATTATCCACCTTTTATGGGCTGGTAAACAGAGGTGTTGGAAGTTTGGGTAAAGGCATGAAGCCATCACAGCCACTTGCGGAAGCTTCCAAACACTCACTATCACCCTGTATAGGCAGGGGCTGTGAGTCACTTGGGTGGGAGTTGAGGAGCATCCCTATGATTGCCCTTCTCCTTGCCCCGTGGAACATGTGCTACTCCTTGCTCTCCAATTCACCTGAAGGCCAAGTAAAGAGCTGTGGCTATGTTGGCATTGTGGGTGCAGCCCAGTTGGCCCGGAGGATTAGGAACTCATTGGGGTTTATTGGTGCCGTGAGGTCAGCTTCAGCAGTGGCTGGCCTTTCATCGTCTGTCCCTCCCATCACCTCCCTATTTCCCAGTGCAAGTTTGCACCTCCATGTCCCAAATGGGGAGGGATATAATTGCCCCACCTCACCATATTTTCATGCAGGCTGTCAGCTTTATTGCAGGAATATCTGGGGCTTCCACCTATGTTTGATGCCAGGGGCTCTCTGAGACAGGTATAAAAGGGCTGAGGGCTTTGCAGCCCTCTATCCCGCTTCCTCCACTTGTCTCTAAGCAGATCACCTGGGTAAGTCGTGCTCTTGGAGGCTTCTCGGGGCTCTCTCCCTGCCTCCATCAATACAGCCTCTCCCCAGACTCTTGCCTAACTCTGCCTGCCCTTTGCAGTACTCCTTGCCTACGTGGAAGATGTCTTGCTCCAGCCTGTGTGCCCCTGTGTGCGGGGTGGCTGCCCCGGCCCCGCTGGCTGACAGCGCCAACGAGCCCTGCGTGCGGCAGTGCCCCGACTCCACCGTGGTGATCCAGCCCCCGGCCACGGTGCTCACCTTGCCCGGACCCATCCTCAGCTCCTTCCCTCAGCACGCCGTGGTCGGCTCGGCGGGAGTCCCGGCTGTTGCAGGGGGCTTTGGCGGCACTTTTGGAGGCCGTGGTGCCTTTGGGGGCTCTGGAGGCCTTGGGGGTTATGGTGGCCTTTTGGGCTCTGGAGGCCTTGGAGGTTATGGAGGCCTTGGGGGTTATGGAGGCCTTGGCGGCTATGGGGGCTATGGAGCCTTTGGGAGCTGCGGATACGGTGGCTGGCGCCGTGGTCACAGGTACCTCAGTGGCAACTGTGGGCCCTGCTAAGCCCACCTCTGGCTCCAGTCTGTGATGAAGGCGAGCTCTGGAATTGCCTTGCAATATTCCCACCTGATGTTGCCATTAAAGGCTCCGCTTTATCATCATCGGGCTCAAGATCTTGGAGGCGTGGCACCTGCATGGGGCTCCTCTGTGCTTCTCCTTCCTGTTTGAGCTTTGCTTTAGGAATCAATACCCCACAATGATGCAGCCAAGAATTGGACGCCTCCTGTTGCAAGGCTGCTGCTCACCAACGCTCTGCCTTCTGCAAGGAGTCAGGGACTACACTTCTGCCACCTCCCTGCTCCCCTGGACCTGAAATAAAAGCTCTGTTAAAACACATTCTGGACCCTGTCTTTTCTGTGACACTTCCTCCATTCGCTTCTTCCTGTGAGGAGTGGGAGCGGCCATCGGGGAGTCCTCAAGAGCACCACAGGCACTCCCTCATATCCTCCAAAGGCCCTGCACACATGGGCATTACAAGAAGGTCACCACAGCCTTCCCTAGGGCAGACGCCTGGTTAAAGTCAACAGGGAGGCCAAGGGGCAGAGGAAGGAGGCTGAGGGACCCCCACCAGCCTTTACTCCAACCTGTTTGGTTTCCCTCCTCTTCCTACCACATCTGCATAGAGCACTGGCAAACTTTTCCCCACCACTGGGCCAGAAGCTCTTCCCTGGATACACAGCTTGCCTACCTGTAGCCGGGGGACACAGCTCTGGCCAAGTAGGACAGCAGTGCTCCACACAGCTCCATGCTGCAGACATGCTGCCAGGCCTTGGCTGCCCTTCCTCACACACCAGCACACAAAGCAGTCTGCATGGCCAGGCCCCCAGAACACCTGGCCATAACAGCCGTGAGGAGACACGCCTGCTGCCTCCCACCACTCTGCCCTCACCCAGCATGCACGGGATGCTATGTGAGGCAGCACCCAGTGGTTGGCTGGCGGCCCTTGCAATGGAGCCTGGGGAGTTGTGTGGATGGGCAGAAATGCCATTTTTCCCTTCCCCTGCCTTGACAATTATGGGTGATGCATGTTCTCTTGAGCCCCCACCACTGACCAACGTGCTGCCCCACTGCTCTTCTTGACTTCCCTCGCAGGAACAGTCTCAAAGAAAGACCACTGTGCAGAGCCAAGATCACACAATCAGAAGAGGTTTGGGAAAGGAAGGGACATGAGGCGGGTACGGACACGAACTGCCTACTCAAGGCGTTTGTGCTCCCTGGATCTGGATGGCTGCAATGGGTACATGGATGTGAGGGGAACCTGGGGCAGACTTGGTTGTGTCTCCTTCACCCCTTCCCAGTGCCGCCACCTGCAGCTGTGCATGTGGGCACAGTCAGCAGGTGGCAGCAGCCCTGACCATGCAGTGGCCATCTCTCTGTCTCCCCAGACCTCCATGGCTGACCATAGAAAAGGCAATATAAAGAGGTCAAACATGCTGTGGTGGCTGTGCAAGTTCTCTGTCATGTTCTCCAAGTAGTATTGGGGATGTGTTGCCTTTGTACCCGGTGAGAGAAGGGAGGAGGTTCAGGGGCCTGTCCTCTACAAGACCCACTGGGGCCTCTGATCTTCAGTTGTAATGCCCTGCCCCAGCGGCCCAAAGACCCCTGTAGCAAAGGCAGGAGTGCAGTCAGCAGCCCAACTGCCCTGGCTCTGAGTTTTGGGGGAAGTCTGGAAGAAGAATGATGAAGAAATACCATGGGTCAAGAATGTGGTGCAACAGAGCTTTTATTGAAGGTCCAGGGAAGCAAAGAGATGGCAGAAGGGCAGCCCCTGGGCAGAGGCAGCCTCCAACTCCTTGCAAGATGCAGAGAGGAGGAGAGCAGCAGCCAGCCACAGGAAAAGGCAGTTCCATGAGGTTGCATTGTCATGGGGCCGCAAGTCCTGAAGCAAAGCTCGTCAGGGACATGATAAAGTGAGAGCTAGGCCCCATGAAGTCTCATGACCTCCAAGCTCTGGAGACGGGTGACGCCAAAGAGGAGCTTTTCCTGCTGGTGTCATGTCGGGACGTTCCAGAACAGCTGAGGAGCTCTCCTTCTTCAGGGGCAGGAGCCAGACGTGGTCTTAGCAGGGCCCACAGTTGCCACTGAGGTACCTGAGGCCCCGACGCCTGCCACCGTATCCGCAGCTCCCAAAGGCTCCATAGCCCCCATAGCCGCCAAGGCCCCCATAGCCGCCAAGGCCTCCATAACCCCCAAGGCCTCCAGAGCCCAAAAGGCCACCATATCCCCCAAGGCCTCCATAGCCCCCAAAGGCACCACGGCCTCCAAAAGTGCCGCCAAAGCCCCCTGCAACAGCCGGGACTCCCGCCGAGCCGACCACGGCGTGCTGAGGGAAGGAGCTGAGGATGGGTCCGGGCAAGGTGAGCACCGTGGCCGGGGGCTGGATCACCACAGTGGAGTCGGGGCACTGCCGCACGCAGGGCTCGTTGGCGCTGTCAGCCAGCGGGGCCGGGGCAGCCACCCCGCACACCGGGGCACACAGGCTGGAGCAGGACATCTTCCACGTAGGCAAGGAGTACTGCAAAGGGCAGGCAGAGTTAGGCAAGGGTCTGGGGAGAGGCTGTATTGATGGAGGCAGGGAGAGAGCCCCGAGAAGCCTCCAAGAGCACGACTTACCCAGGTGATCTGTTTAGAGACAAGTGGAGGAAGCAGGATAGAGGGCTGCAAAGCCCTCAGCCTTTTTATACCTGTCTCAGAGAGCCCCTGGCATCAAACATAGGTGGAAGCCCCAGATATTCATGCAATAAAACTGACACCCTTCACGACACACGTGATGATGTGGGGAAATTATATCCTTCCCCACTGGGGACATTGAGGCGCAAACGTGCCCTGGGGAAGAGGAATGTGATGGAAGGGACAGACCGTGACATGCAACTACATGAAAGGCCAGTCGCTCCTGAAGCTGACCTCATGGCACCAATAAACCCCAATGAATTCCTAATCCTAAACATTTTCTATGTGGAACAGTCACGTGCATTTTGCCGAAGAAGCACTTTGGTACCCTGTGCACAGCCAGCACACCTGTCATTATCCACCTTTTATGGGCTGGTAAACAGAGGTGTTGGAAGTTTGGGTAAAGGCATGAAGCCATCACAGCCACTTGCGGAAGCTTCCAAACACTCACTATCACCCTGTATAGGCAGGGGCTGTGAGTCACTTGGGTGGGAGTTGAGGAGCATCCCTATGATTGCCCTTCTCCTTGCCCCGTGGAACATGTGCTACTCCTTGCTCTCCAATTCACCTGAAGGCCAAGTAAAGAGCTGTGGCTATGTTGGCATTGTGGGTGCAGCCCAGTTGGCCCGGAGGATTAGGAACTCATTGGGGTTTATTGGTGCCGTGAGGTCAGCTTCAGCAGTGGCTGGCCTTTCATCGTCTGTCCCTCCCATCACCTCCCTATTTCCCAGTGCAAGTTTGCACCTCCATGTCCCAAATGGGGAGGGATATAATTGCCCCACCTCACCATATTTTCATGCAGGCTGTCAGCTTTATTGCAGGAATATCTGGGGCTTCCACCTATGTTTGATGCCAGGGGCTCTCTGAGACAGGTATAAAAGGGCTGAGGGCTTTGCAGCCCTCTATCCCGCTTCCTCCACTTGTCTCTAAGCAGATCACCTGGGTAAGTCGTGCTCTTGGAGGCTTCTCGGGGCTCTCTCCCTGCCTCCATCAATACAGCCTCTCCCCAGACTCTTGCCTAACTCTGCCTGCCCTTTGCAGTACTCCTTGCCTACGTGGAAGATGTCTTGCTCCAGCCTGTGTGCCCCTGTGTGCGGGGTGGCTGCCCCGGCCCCGCTGGCTGACAGTGCCAACGAGCCCTGCGTGCGGCAGTGCCCCGACTCCACCGTGGTGATCCAGCCCCCGGCCACGGTGCTCACCTTGCCCGGACCCATCCTCAGCTCCTTCCCTCAGCACGCCGTGGTCGGCTCGGCGGGAGTCCCGGCTGTTGCAGGGGGCTTTGGCGGCACTTTTGGAGGCCGTGGTGCCTTTGGGGGCTCTGGAGGCCTTGGGGGTTATGGTGGCCTTTTGGGCTCTGGAGGCCTTGGAGGTTATGGAGGCCTTGGGGGTTATGGAGGCCTTGGCGGCTATGGGGGCTATGGAGCCTTTGGGAGCTGCGGATACGGTGGCTGGCGCCGTGGTCACAGGTACCTCAGTGGCAACTGTGGGCCCTGCTAAGCCCACCTCTGGCTCCAGTCTGTGATGAAGGCGAGCTCTGGAATTGCCTTGCAATATTCCCACCTGATGTTGCCATTAAAGGCTCCGCTTTATCATCATCGGGCTCAAGATCTTGGAGGCGTGGCACCTGCATGGGGCTCCTCTGTGCTTCTCCTTCCTGTTTGAGCTTTGCTTTAGGAATCAATGCCCCACAATGATGCAGCCAAGAATTGGACGCCTCCTGTTGCAAGGCTGCTGCTCACCAACGCTCTGCCTTCTGCAAGGAGTCAGGGACTACACTTCTGCCACCTCCCTGCTCCCCTGGACCTGAAATAAAAGCTCTGTTAAAACACATTCTGGACCCTGTCTTTTCTGTGACACTTCCTCCATTCGCTTCTTCCTGTGAGGAGTGGGAGCGGCCATCGGGGAGTCCTCAAGAGCACCACAGGCACTCCCTCATATCCTCCAAAGGCCCTGCACACATGGGCATTACAAGAAGGTCACCACAGCCTTCCCTAGGGCAGACGCCTGGTTAAAGTCAACAGGGAGGCCAAGGGGCAGAGGAAGGAGGCTGAGGGACCCCCACCAGCCTTTACTCCAACCTGTTCGGTTTCCCTCCTCTTCCTACCACATCTGCATAGAGCACTGGCAAACTTTTCCCCACCACTGGGCCAGAAGCTCTTCCCTGGATACACAGCTTGCCTACCTGTAGCCGGGGGACACAGCTCTGGCCAAGTAGGACAGCAGTGCTCCACACAGCTCCATGCTGCAGACATGCTGCCAGGCCTTGGCTGCCCTTCCTCACACACCAGCACACAAAGCAGTCTGCATGGCCAGGCCCCCAGAACACCTGGCCATAACAGCCGTGAGGAGACACGCCTGCTGCCTCCCACCACTCTGCCCTCACCCAGCATGCACGGGATGCTATGTGAGGCAGCACCCAGGGGTTGGCTGGCGGCCCTTGCAATGGAGCCTGGGGAGTTGTGTGGATGGGCAGAAATGCCATTTTTCCCTTCCCCTGCCTTGACAATTATGGGTGATGCATGTTCTCTTGAGCCCCCACCACTGACCAACGTGCTGCCCCGCTGCTCTTCTTGACTTCCCTCGCAGGAACAGTCTCAAAGAAAGACCACTGTGCAGAGCCAAGATCACACAATCAGAAGAGGTTTGGGAAAGGAAGGGACATGAGGCGGGTACGGACATGAACTGCCTACTCAAGGCGTTTGTGCTCCCTGGATCTGGATGGCTGCAATGGGTACATGGATGTGAGGGGAACCTGGGGCAGACTTGGTTGTGTCTCCTTCACCCCTTCCCAGTGCCGCCACCTGCAGCTGTGCATGTGGGCACAGTCAGCAGGTGGCAGCAGCCCTGACCATGCAGTGGCCATCTCTCTGTCTCCCCAGATCTCCATGGCTGACCATAGAAAAGGCAATATAAAGAGGTCAAACATGCTGTGGTGGCTGTGCAAGTTCTCTGTCATGTTCTCCAAGTAGTATTGGGGATGTGTTGCCTTTGTACCCGGTGAGAGAAGGGAGGAGGTTCAGGGGCCTGTCCTCTACAAGACCCACTGGGGCCTCTGATCTTCAGTTGTAATGCCCTGCCCCAGCGGCCCAAAGACCCCTGTAGCAAAGGCAGGAGTGCAGTCAGCAGCCCAACTGCCCTGGCTCTGAGTTTTGGGGGAAGTCTGGAAGAAGAATGATGAAGAAATACCATGGGTCAAGAATGTGGTGCAACAGAGCTTTTATTGAAGGTCCAGGGAAGCAAAGAGATGGCAGAAGGGCAGCCCCTGGGCAGAGGCAGCCTCCAACTCCTTGCAAGATGCAGAGAGGAGGAGAGCAGCAGCCAGCCACAGGAAAAGGCAGTTCCATGAGGTTGCATTGTCATGGGGCCGCAAGTCCTGAAGCAAAGCTCGTCAGGGACATGATAAAGTGAGAGCTAGGCCCCATGAAGTCTCATGACCTCCAAGCTCTGGAGACGGGTGACGCCAAAGAGGAGCTTTTCCTGCTGGTGTCATGTCGGGACGTTCCAGAACAGCTGAGGAGCTCTCCTTCTTCAGGGGCAGGAGCCAGACGTGGTCTTAGCAGGGCCCACAGTTGCCACTGAGGTACCTGAGGCCCCGACGCCTGCCACCGTATCCGCAGCTCCCAAAGGCTCCATAGCCCCCATAGCCGCCAAGGCCCCCATAGCCGCCAAGGCCTCCATAACCCCCAAGGCCTCCAGAGCCCAAAAGGCCACCATATCCCCCAAGGCCTCCATAGCCCCCAAAGGCACCACGGCCTCCAAAAGTGCCACCAAAGCCCCCTGCAACAGCCGGGACTCCCGCCGAGCCGACCACGGCGTGCTGAGGGAAGGAGCTGAGGATGGGTCCAGGCAAGGTGAGCACCGTGGCCGGGGGCTGGATCACCACAGTGGAGTCGGGGCACTGCCGCACGCAGGGCTCGTTGGCGCTGTCAGCCAGCGGGGCCGGGGCAGCCACCCCGCACACCGGGGCACACAGGCTGGAGCAGGACATCTTCCACGTAGGCAAGGAGTACTGCAAAGGGCAGGCAGAGTTAGGCAAGAGTCTGGGGAGAGGCTGTATTGATGGAGGCAGGGAGAGAGCCCCGAGAAGCCTCCAAGAGCACGACTTACCCAGGTGATCTGTTTAGAGACAAGTGGAGGAAGCAGGATAGAGGGCTGCAAAGCCCTCAGCCCTTTTATACCTGTCTCAGAGAGCCCCTGGCATCAAACATAGGTGGAAGCCCCAGATATTCATGCAATAAAACTGACACCCTTCACGACACACGTGATGATGTGGGGAAATTATATCCTTCCCCACTGGGGACATTGAGGCGCAAACGTGCCCTGGGGAAGAGGAATGTGATGGAAGGGACAGACCGTGACATGCAACTACATGAAAGGCCAGTCGCTCCTGAAGCTGACCTCATGGCACCAATAAACCCCAATGAATTCCTAATCCTAAACATTTTCTATGTGGAACAGTCACGTGCATTTTGCCGAAGAAGCACTTTGGTACCCTGTGCACAGCCAGCACACCTGTCATTATCCACCTTTTATGGGCTGGTAAACAGAGGTGTTGGAAGTTTGGGTAAAGGCATGAAGCCATCACAGCCACTTGCGGAAGCTTCCAAACACTCACTATCACCCTGTATAGGCAGGGGCTGTGAGTCACTTGGGTGGGAGTTGAGGAGCATCCCTATGATTGCCCTTCTCCTTGCCCCGTGGAACATGTGCTACTCCTTGCTCTCCAATTCACCTGAAGGCCAAGTAAAGAGCTGTGGCTATGTTGGCATTGTGGGTGCAGCCCAGTTGGCCCGGAGGATTAGGAACTCATTGGGGTTTATTGGTGCCGTGAGGTCAGCTTCAGCAGTGGCTGGCCTTTCATCGTCTGTCCCTCCCATCACCTCCCTATTTCCCAGTGCAAGTTTGCACCTCCATGTCCCAAATGGGGAGGGATATAATTGCCCCACCTCACCATATTTTCATGCAGGCTGTCAGCTTTATTGCAGGAATATCTGGGGCTTCCACCTATGTTTGATGCCAGGGGCTCTCTGAGACAGGTATAAAAGGGCTGAGGGCTTTGCAGCCCTCTATCCCGCTTCCTCCACTTGTCTCTAAGCAGATCACCTGGGTAAGTCGTGCTCTTGGAGGCTTCTCGGGGCTCTCTCCCTGCCTCCATCAATACAGCCTCTCCCCAGACCCTTGCCTAACTCTGCCTGCCCTTTGCAGTACTCCTTGCCTACGTGGAAGATGTCTTGCTCCAGCCTGTGTGCCCCTGTGTGCGGGGTGGCTGCCCCGGCCCCGCTGGCTGACAGCGCCAACGAGCCCTGCGTGCGGCAGTGCCCCGACTCCACTGTGGTGATCCAGCCCCCGGCCACGGTGCTCACCTTGCCCGGACCCATCCTCAGCTCCTTCCCTCAGCACGCCGTGGTCGGCTCGGCGGGAGTCCCGGCTGTTGCAGGGGGCTTTGGCGGCACTTTTGGAGGCCGTGGTGCCTTTGGGGGCTCTGGAGGCCTTGGGGGTTATGGTGGCCTTTTGGGCTCTGGAGGCCTTGGAGGTTATGGAGGCCTTGGGGGTTATGGAGGCCTTGGCGGCTATGGGGGCTATGGAGCCTTTGGGAGCTGCGGATACGGTGGCTGGCGCCGTGGTCACAGGTACCTCAGTGGCAACTGTGGGCCCTGCTAAGCCCACCTCTGGCTCCAGTCTGTGATGAAGGCGAGCTCTGGAATTGCCTTGCAATATTCCCACCTGATGTTGCCATTAAAGGCTCCGCTTTATCATCATCGGGCTCAAGATCTTGGAGGCGTGGCACCTGCATGGGGCTCCTCTGTGCTTCTCCTTCCTGTTTGAGCTTTGCTTTAGGAATCAATGCCCCACAATGATGCAGCCAAGAATTGGACGCCTCCTGTTGCAAGGCTGCTGCTCACCAACGCTCTGCCTTCTGCAAGGAGTCAGGGACTACACTTCTGCCACCTCCCTGCTCCCCTGGACCTGAAATAAAAGCTCTGTTAAAACACATTCTGGACCCTGTCTTTTCTGTGACACTTCCTCCATTCGCTTCTTCCTGTGAGGAGTGGGAGCGGCCATCGGGGAGTCCTCAAGAGCACCACAGGCACTCCCTCATATCCTCCAAAGGCCCTGCACACATGGGCATTACAAGAAGGTCACCACAGCCTTCCCTAGGGCAGACGCCTGGTTAAAGTCAACAGGGAGGCCAAGGGGCAGAGGAAGGAGGCTGAGGGACCCCCACCAGCCTTTACTCCAACCTGTTCGGTTTCCCTCCTCTTCCTACCACATCTGCATAGAGCACTGGCAAACTTTTCCCCACCACTGGGCCAGAAGCTCTTCCCTGGATACACAGCTTGCCTACCTGTAGCCGGGGGACACAGCTCTGGCCAAGTAGGACAGCAGTGCTCCACACAGCTCCATGCTGCAGACATGCTGCCAGGCCTTGGCTGCCCTTCCTCACACACCAGCACACAAAGCAGTCTGCATGGCCAGGCCCCCAGAACACCTGGCCATAACAGCCGTGAGGAGACACGCCTGCTGCCTCCCACCACTCTGCCCTCACCCAGCATGCACGGGATGCTATGTGAGGCAGCACCCAGGGGTTGGCTGGCGGCCCTTGCAATGGAGCCTGGGGAGTTGTGTGGATGGGCAGAAATGCCATTTTTCCCTTCCCCTGCCTTGACAATTATGGGTGATGCATGTTCTCTTGAGCCCCCACCACTGACCAACGTGCTGCCCCGCTGCTCTTCTTGACTTCCCTCGCAGGAACAGTCTCAAAGAAAGACCACTGTGCAGAGCCAAGATCACACAATCAGAAGAGGTTTGGGAAAGGAAGGGACATGAGGCGGGTACGGACACGAACTGCCTACTCAAGGCGTTTGTGCTCCCTGGATCTGGATGGCTGCAATGGGTACATGGATGTGAGGGGAACCTGGGGCAGACTTGGTTGTGTCTCCTTCACCCCTTCCCAGTGCCACCACCTGCAGCTGTGCATGTGGGCACAGTCAGCAGGTGGCAGCAGCCCTGACCATGCAGTGGCCATCTCTCTGTCTCCCCAGACCTCCATGGCTGACCATAGAAAAGGCAATATAAAGAGGTCAAACATGCTGTGGTGGCTGTGCAAGTTCTCTGTCATGTTCTCCAAGTAGTATTGGGGATGTGTTGCCTTTGTACCCGGTGAGAGAAGGGAGGAGGTTCAGGGGCCTGTCCTCTACAAGACCCACTGGGGCCTCTGATCTTCAGTTGTAATGCCCTGTCCCAGCGGCCCAAAGACCCCAGTAGCAAAGGCAGGAGTGCAGTCAGCAGCCCAACTGCCCTGGCTCTGAGTTTTGGGGGAAGTCTGGAAGAAGAATGATGAAGAAATACCATGGGTCAAGAATGTGGTGCAACAGAGCTTTTATTGAAGGTCCAGGGAAGCAAGGAGGCGGCAGAAGGGCAGCCCCTGGGCAGAGGCAGCCTCCAACTCCTTGCAAGATGCAGAGAGGAGGAGAGCAGCAGCCAGCCACAGGAAAAGGCAGTTCCATGAGGTTGCATTGTCATGGGGCCACAAGTCCTGAAGCAAAGCTCGTCAGGGACATGATAAAGTGAGAGCTAGGCCCCATGAAGTCTCATGACCTCCAAGCTCTGGAGACGGGTGACGCCAAAGAGGAGCTTTTCCTGCTGGTGTCATGTCGGGACGTTCCAGAACAGCTGAGGAGCTCTCCTTCTTCAGGGGCAGGAGCCAGACGTGGTCTTAGCAGGGCCCACAGTTGCCACTGAGGTACCTGAGGCCCCGACGCCTGCCACCGTATCCGCAGCTCCCAAAGGCTCCATAGCCCCCATAGCCGCCAAGGCCCCCATAGCCGCCAAGGCCTCCATAACCCCCAAGGCCTCCAGAGCCCAAAAGGCCACCATAACCCCCAAGGCCTCCAGAGCCCCCAAAGGCACCACGGCCTCCAAAACTGCCGCCAAAGCCCCCTGCAACAGCCGGGACTCCCGCTGAGCCGACCACGGCGTGCTGAGGGAAGGAGCTGAGGATGGGTCCGGGCAAGGTGAGCACCGTGGCCGGGGGCTGGATCACCACGGTGGAGTCGGGGCACTGCTGCACGCAGGGCTCGTTGGCGCTGTCAGCCAGCGGGGCCGGGGCAGCCACCCCGCACACAGGGGCACACAGGCTGGAGCAGGACATCTTCCACGTAGGCAAGGAGTACTGCAAATGGCAGGCAGAGTTAGGCAAGGGTCTGGGGAGAGGCTGTATTGATGGAGGCAGGGAGAGAGCCCCGAGAAGCCTCCAAGAGCACGACTTACCAAGGTGATCTATTCAGAGACAAGTGGAGGAAGCAGGATAGAGGGCTGCAAAGCCCTCAGCCCTTTTATATCTGTCTCAGGGAGCCTGTGGAATCAGGCAAGAGGTGGAAGCCTCAGATATTCATGCAATAAAGCTGACTACCCTTCATGACACACGTGGTGATGCGGGGGCAATTATATCTCTCCCCAGTGGGGGACACTGAGGCACAAATGTGCCCTGGGGAACAGGAACGTGACAGGAGGAGTAGACCATGACGCGCACATACATGAAAGGCCAGCCACTGCTGAAGCTGATCTTATGACTTGAATAAATCCCAATGAATTCCTAATCCCCCAGGTTGATGGGGGTTCACCCTCAGTACCAACAAAACCACAGCTCTTTACTTGGCCTTCAGATGAATTGGCGAGCAAGGAGTAGCACATGTCCCACGGGGCAGGGAGAATGGCAATGGTTAGGGATGCTCCTCAACTCCCACCCAAGTGCCCTTCCGCCCTTGCCTGTACAGGGTGATGGTGAGTGTTTGGAATTTTCTGCAAGTGGGTGGGATGGCTTCATCTGTTTACCCAAACTTCTACCACCTCCGTTTACCACCCTGTGAAATGGAAGTAATGACAGGTGTGCTGGCTGTGTACAGTGTAGCACAGTGCTTCTTCAGCAAAATACCTCTGACTCTTCCACATAGACAAAGTTTGGGATTAGGAAGAAATCAGGGTTTATTGGTGTTGTGAGGTCAGCTTCAGCAGTTGGTGACTTTCACATAGTTGCATGTCACAGTCTGTCCCTCCCATCAACTCCTGTTCCTGTGGGCATGCTTTTGCCTCATTTTCCTTGGTGGGGAGGGATACAATTGCCCTGACTCCACGTTTGCCGTGATTTGTGCTGGCTTTATTACACGAAAATTTGAGGCTTGTAATTGCATGAATAACTGACGGATATAATTGCCCTGCATTTACATGCATGTCATGAAGGGTGTCAGCTTTATTGCATGAATATCTGGGGCTTCCACATCTGTTTCTAGCTACGGGCTCTTGTACGATGTATAAAAGGGCTGAGGGCTTTGCAGCCCTCTATCCTGCTTCCTCCACTTGTCTCTAAACAGATCACCTGGGTAAGTCATGCTCTTGGAGGCTTCTCGGGGCTCTCTCCCTGCCTCCATCAATACAGCCTCTCCCCAGACTCTTGCCTAACTCTGCCTGCCCTTTGCAGTACTCCTTGCCTACGTGGAAGATGTCCTGCTCCAGCCTGTGTGCCCCTGTGTGCGGGGTGGCTGCCCCGGCCCCGCTGGCTGACAGTGCAAACGAGCCCTGCGTGCGGCAGTGCCCCGACTCCACCGTGGTGATCCAGCCCCCGGCCACGGTGCTCACCTTGCCCGGACCCATCCTCAGCTCCTTCCCTCAGCACGCCGTGGTCGGCTCGGCGGGAGTCCCGGCTGTTGCAGGGGGCTTTGGCGGCAGTTTTGGAGGCCGTGGTGCCTTTGGGGGCTCTGGAGGCCTTGGGGGATATGGTGGCCTTTTGGGCTCTGGAGGTCTTGGGGGTTATGGAGGCCTTGGGGGTTACGGAGGCCTTGGCGGCTATGGGGGCTATGGAGCCTTTGGGAGCTGCGGATATGGCGGCTGGCGTCGCGGCCACAGGTACCTCAGTGGCAACTGTGGGCCCTGCTAAACCCACCTCTGGCTCCTGCTTCTGAGTAAAGAGAGCTCCAGAGCTGACCTGGTATTTCCCGACATGACACCAGCAGGAAGTGCTCCCATTCATCATCAGTGGTCTCCCTCCACAGCTTAGAGGCCTTGTGCCTGCATGGTGCTCAAATCCGACTTTTAACTTCCCCGCTTAAGATTCCCTTCAGGACTTGTTTCCCCATGACAGTCCAGCCTACCACTTTCATCCTCTTCCTGCTGCATGATTTCTGGTCATCACTTCTGTACCTTTCTCAAGGTGCTAGTGGATGCCTCTGCCCAGGGGCTGCCCTTCTGCCGCCTCCTTGCTTCCCTGGACCTTCAATAAAAGCTCTGTTGCACCACATTCTTGACCCATGGTATTTCTTCATCGTTCTTCTTCCAGACTTCCCCCAAAACTCAGAGCCAGGGCAGTTGGGCTGCTGGCTGCACTCCTGCCTTTGCTACTGGGACCCTTGCTTCTGCACGTTAAGCTGAAGGAGGGGAGGTTTAGCTTGGACATCAGGAAGAGGTTCTTCTCCAAGAGGGTGGTCGCACACTGGAACAGGCTCCACAGTGAATTAGTCACTGCACCAAGCCTGTCTGAATTTATGAAGGAATTGGACTGTGCACTTAGGCACATGGTCTAACATTTTGGGAAGACCTGTGCGGTGTCAGGTTTTGGACTTGATGTTCCTTAAGGGTCCTTTCCAACTCGAGATATTCTATGATTCTATGATTCTTTGTGCAGCTGGGACAGGGCATTACGACTGAAGATCAGAGGCCCCAGTGGGTCTTGTAGAGGACAGGCCCCTGAACCTCCTCCCTTCTCTCACCGGGTAGAATGGCAATGAGTACCGAATCCTATTGTGAAAACATGAAAAAGCAACAGCCATCTTGCACAGCCACCACAGCATGTTTGACCCCTTTATATTGCCTTTTCTATGGTCAGCCATGGAGGTCTGGGGAGACAGAGAGATGGCCACTGCATGGTCAGGGCTGCTGCCACCTGCTGACTGTGCCCACGTGCACAGCTGCAGGTGGTGGCACTGGGAAGGGGTGAAGGAGACACAACCAAGTCTGCCCCAGGTTCCCCTCACATCCATGTACCCATTGCAGCCATCCAGATCCAGGAAACACAAACGCCTTGAGTAGGCAGTGCGTGTCCGTACCCGCCTCATGTCCCTTCATTCCCTAAGTGTCTTCTGATTGTGTGATGCTGGCTCTGCACAGTGGTCTTTCTTTGAGACTGTTCCTGTGAGGGAAATCAAGAAGAGCAGCGGGGCAGCACGTTGGTCAGTGGTGGGGGCTCAAGAGAACATGCATCACCCATAATTGTCAAGGCAGGGGAAGGGAAAAATGGCATTTCTGCCCATCCACACAACTCCCCAGGCTCCATTGCAAGGGCCGCCAGCCAACCACTGGGTGCTGCCTCACATAGCATCCCGTGCATGCTGGGTGAGGGCAGAGTGGTGGGAGGCAGCAGGCGTGTCTCCTCACGGCTGTTATGGCCAGGTGTTCTGGGGGCCTGGCCATGCAGACTGCTTTGTGTGCTGGTGTGTGAGGAAGGGCAGCCAAGGCCTGGCAGCATGTCTGCAGCATGGAGCTGTGTGGAGCACTGCTGTCCTACTTGGCCAGAGCTGTGTCCCCCGGCTACAGGTAGGCAAGCTGTGTATCCAGGGAAGAGCTTCTGGCCCAGTGGTGGGGAAAAGCTTGCCAGTGCTCCATCGAGATGTGGGAGGAAACGGAGGGAAACTGGAGCGGGTGGAGGAATGGCTGGTGGGGGGCCCTCAGCCTCTTTTGGATGCCCCATGGCCTCTGCAGTAGCTCCAACCAGGCCTTTTCCTCTGGGGAGCCTGTGTCAACTTTCTTTTAAGAGCTGTGCTGCCTGGGGTAGGGCGTGGAGGTGAGGGAATGGCTGCAGGACCTCTGAGAATGCCCTGGGTGGCAACTGGTAGGGTTGGACCCAGAAAGATGGTGCGTCCATATGGCAAGTGGGGAGAATAGGAAGTGTCAAGGAAAAACTGTGCTCAAGAATGTGGTATAACAGTTTTTATTACTGCTGTAGGGGATTGTAGGGAATCAGGGAGACGGCAGGAAGGCAGTCCCTGTCTCCTTGCAGAAGGTAGAGCGGTACTGAGAAACAGCCGTGCCACAGGAGGCGTCCGTTCCTTGGCTGCATCGTCATGGGGCAGCAAGTCCTGAAGCAAAGCTCAAACAGGGAGGAGAAGGACAGAGGGGTCCCATGCAGGCACAAGACCTCCAAGCTCTGGAAACCAGTGACACCGAAGGGGAGCTCTTTGTGATGTCATGTCAGGATGTTCCAGGGCAGCTGAGGAGATCTCCTTCGTCAGGGGCAGGAGCCAGACGTGGGCTTAGCAGGGCCCGCAGTTGCCACTGAGGTACCTGAGGCCCCGACGCCAGCCACCGTATCCGCAGCTCCCAAAGGCTCCATAGCCCCCATAGCCGCCAAGGCCTCCATAACCCCCAAGGCCTCCATAACCCCCAAGACCTCCAGAGCCCAAAAGGCCACCATAACCCCCAAGGCCTCCAGAGCCCCCAAAGGCACCACGGCCTCCAAAAGTGCCGCCAAAGCCCCCTGCAACAGCCGGGACTCCCGCCGAGCCGACCACGGCGTGCTGAGGGAAGGAGCTGAGGATGGGTCCGGGCAAGGTGAGCACCGTGGCCGGGGGCTGGATCACCACGGTGGAGTCGGGGCACTGCCGCACGCAGGGCTCGTTGGCACTGTCAGCCAGCGGGGCCGGGGCAGCCACCCCGCACACAGGGGCACACAGGCTGGAGCAGGACATCTTCCACGTAGGCAAGGAGTACTGCAAAGGGCAGGCAGAGTTAGGCAAGGGTCTGGGGAGAGGCTGTATTGATGGAGGCAGGGAGAGAGCCCCGAGAAGCCTCCAAGAGCATGACTTACCCAGGTGATCTGTTTAGAGACAAGTGGAGGAAGCGGGATAGCGGGCTGCAAAGCCCTCAGCCCTTTTATACCTGTCTCAGAGAGCCCCTGGCATCAAACATAGGTGGAAGCCCCAGATATTCCTGCAATGTTGCCAGCATGAATCATGACAAATGTGAAGATGCGAGGCAATTATATCCCTCCCCATCGGGGACACCGAAACGCAAACATGCCCTCAGGAACAGGAGGTCATGGGAGGAACCGACATTGACACGCAACTACATCAAAGGCCAGCTGTTTTTTAAACTGACCTCATGACACCAATAAACCCTGATTTCTTCCTAATCCTAAACTTTGTCTATGTAGAAGTGTCATGGGCAATTTGTTGAAGAAGTGCCTTTTTATCTCTGTGGACAACCAGCATACCTGTCATTACCTCCCTTTTATGGGCTGGTAAACAGAGGTGGTGGAAGATTGGGTGAAGGGATGAAGCCATCCCACCCACGTGAAGCAGTTCCCAAACACTCACCATCACCCTGTACAGGCAGTGGCTGTGAGGCACTCAACTGGGAGTTGAGGAGCATCCCTAACCATTGCCCTTCTCCCTGCCCTGTGGAACACGTGCTACTCCTTGTTCTCCAATTCGCCTGAAGGCCAAGCAAAGAGCTGTGGCTGTGTTGGTATCATGGGTGAAGCCTAATAAACCTGGGGATTAGAACTCATTGGGGTTTATTGGTGCCATGAGGTCAGCTCCAGCAGTGTCTGGCCTTTTATGTATGTGAGTGTCATGGTCTGTCCCTCCCATCACCTCCCTGTTCCTCAGGACACGTATGAGCCTCAGTGTCCCCAGTGTGGAGGGATATAATTGTCTCGCATCTCCACGTGTGTCATGATTTGTGCTGTCTTTATTGAATGAGTATCTGAGGCTTCCACCTCCGCCCCCTGCTTGATGCTGCAGGCTCTCTGGGACAGGTATAAAAGGGCTGAGGGCTTTGCAGCCCTCTATCCTGCTTCCTCCACTTGTCTCTAAACAGATCACCTGGGTAAGTCGTGCTCTTGGAGGCTTCTCGGGGCTCTCTCCCTGCCTCCATCAATACAGCCTCTCCCCAGACCCTTGCCTAACTCTGCCTGCCCTTTGCAGTACTCCTTGCCTACGTGGAAGATGTCCTGCTCCAGCCTGTGTGCCCCTGTGTGCGGGGTGGCTGCCCCGGCCCCGCTGGCTGACAGCATCAACGAGCCCTGCGTGCAGCAGTGCCCCGACTCCACCGTGGTGATCCAGCCCCCGGCCACGGTGCTCACCTTGCCCGGACCCATCCTCAGCTCCTTCCCTCAGCACGCCGTGGTCGGCTCGGCGGGAGTTCCGGCTGTTGCAGGGGGCTTTGGCGGCACTTTTGGAGGCCGTGGTGCCTTTGGGGGCTATGGAGGCCTTGGGGGTTATGGTGGCCTTTTGGGCTCTGGAGGTCTTGGGGGTTATGGAGGCCTTGGGGGTTATGGAGGCCTTGGCGGCTATGGGGGCTATGGAGCCTTTGGGAGCTGCGGATACGGTGGCTGGCGTCGGGGCCTCAGGTACCTCAGTGGCAACTGCGGGCCCTGCTAAGCCCACGTCTGGCTCCTGCCCCTGATGAAGGAGAACTCTGGAGCTGCCCTGGAACCTTCCCAACGTTCATTGCCAGGAAAGGCTCCCCTTCATCTTCACTCGTCTCCACTGCTTGGGGGCCTTGTGTCTACATGGGCCCCAGATTCTTCCTTCTCCTGCTCTGAGCTTTGCTTCAAGACTTGCTGCCCCGTGACGATGTAGCTCACAGCTGTCTGCCAATTTCTGCATCGTGACTGCTTCCACCGCCATCTGCAAGGAGTCAGGGGCTTCCACATGCCAGGGGCCGCCTTTCTGCCATCTCCCTTCTCCTCTAGACCTGCAATAAAAGCTCTGTTTCACCACATTCTTGACCCTGTCTTTTCTATGACCCTTCATGCATTTGCTCCTTGCTGTGAGTCTGTACAGGCCCCCAGGGTCCATTCCTGAGAGCTGCAATCCTGGGACATTCTCAGCCGCCCTCAGGAACTCCCTCACCTCTACGGCCATGACCATCAGAAGATGACCTTGATGGTCAGAGCAGCCATCAGTGAAGGGTCGCCACAGTGGGGCTACACACAGAACCATCACCAACCACTGCTCCCTCAGTGCTCGCACCATCTCATCCTCATCCTGGGCAATTAACAGCTACAGCCCAAGATGAGAGGTTGGTAATGAAAAGCACTTCTTGTCTACTCTGGCAGCTCCCTAGGGGCTTCCTGAAGGCCTTGGACTTTTAAGTCTCTGGGAACTACTGCAGCCTCCCCAATGGCAAAGACCTGGTTAAAGCCACCTGAGAGGCCACTGAACAGAGGAAGGAGGCTGAGGGACCCCACCAGCCTTTCCTCCACCCCCTCCAGTTTCCCTTCCTCCCACATCTGCATGGAGCACTGGCAAGCTTTTCCCCACCACTGGGCCAGAAGCTCTTCCCTGGATACACAGCTTGCCTACCTGTAGCTGATGGACACAGCTCTGGCCAAGTAGGACAGCAATGCTCCACACAGCTCCATGCTGCAGACATGCTGCCAGGCCTTGGCTGCCCTTCCTCACACACCAGCACACAAAGCAGTCTGCATGGCCAGGCCCCCAGAACACCTGGCCATAACAGCCGTGATGAGGCACACCGGCTGCCTCCCACCACTCTGCCCTCACCCAGCATGCACGGGATGCTATGTGAGGCAGCACCCAGGGGTTGGCTGGCGGCCCTTGCAATGGAGCCTGGGGAGTTGTGTGGATGGGCAGAAATGCCATTTTTCCCTTCCCCTGCCTTGACAATTATGGGTGATGCATGTTCTCTTGAGCCCCCACCACTGACCAACGTGCTGCCCCGCTGCTCTTCTTGATTTCCCTCACAGGAACAGTCTCAAAGAAAGACCACTGTGCAGAGCCAGCATCACACAATCAGAAGACACTTAGGGAATGAAGGGACATGAGGTGGGTACAGACACGCACCGCCTACTTAAGGCCTTTTATGTTTCCTGGCTCTGAATGGCTGTGATGTGTTCATGGCCATGTGGAGGACCTTGGGCAGACTTGGTTGTACCTCCTTCACCCCTTCCCAGTGCCATCACCTGCAGCTGTGCACGTGGGCACAGTCAGCAGGTGGCAGCAGCCCTGACCATGCAGTGGCCATCTCTCTGTCTCCCCAGACCTCCATGGCTGACCATAGAAAAGGCAATATAAAGGGGTCAAACATGCTGTGGTGGCTGTGCAAGATGGCTGTTGCTTTTTCATGTTTTCACAATAGGATTCGGTACTCATTGCCATTCTACCCGGTGAGAGAAGGGAGGAGGTTCAGGGGCCTGTCCTCTACAAGACCCACTGGGGCCTCTGATCTTCAGTCGTAATGCCCTGTCCCAGCTGCACAAAGAATCATAGAATCATAGAATATCTCGAGTTGGAAAGGACCCTTAAGGAACATCAAGTCCAAAACCTGACACCGCACAGGTCTTCCCAAAATGTTAGACCATGTGCCTAAGTGCACAGTCCAATTCCTTCATAAATTCAGACAGGCTTGGTGCAGTGACTAATTCACTGTGGAGCCTGTTCCAGTGTGCGACCACCCTCTTGGAGAAGAACCTCTTCCTGATGTCCAAGCTAAACCTCCCCTCCTTCAGCTTAACGTGCAGAAGCAAGGGTCCCAGTAGCAAAGGCAGGAGTGCAGCCAGCAGCCCAACTGCCCTGGCTCTGAGTTTTGGGGGAAGTCTGGAAGAAGAACGATGAAGAAATACCATGGGTCAAGAATGTGGTGCAACAGTGCTTTTATTAAAAGTCCATGGGTGCAGGAAGTTGACAGAAGGGCAGCCCCTGGGCAGAGGCATCCATCAGGTCCTTGGAAAAGGCACAGAGGAGGTAACCAGCAACCATGCTACATGAACAGGAGGAAGATACTGTGCTGCCTGTCATGGGGCTGCAAGTCCTGAAAAGAATCTCAATCGGGGCAGGTAAAAGTCAGAATTGGGCCGCATGCAGGCAGGAGGTCTCCAAGCTCTGGAGACAGGTGACACCAAAGGGGAGCCATTCCTGCGGCTGTCATGCTGGGAAATACCAGTGCAGCTGCAGAGCTCTCTTTAGTCAGAGGCTGGAGCCAGAGGTGGGTTTAGCAGGGCCCACAGTTGCCACTGAGGTACCTGTGGCCGCGACGCCAGCCGCCATATCCGCAGCTCCCAAAGGCTCCATAGCCCCCATAGCCGCCAAGGCCTCCGTAACCCCCAAGGCCTCCATAACCCCCAAGACCTCCAGAGCCCAAAAGGCCACCATAACCCCCAAGGCCTCCATAGCCCCCAAAGGCACCACGGCCTCCAAAACTGCCACCAAAGCCCCCTGCAACAGCCGGAACTCCTGCCGAGCCGACCACGGCGTGCTGAGGGAAGGAGCTGAGGATGGGTCCGGGCAAGGTGAGCACCGTGGCCGGGGGCTGGATCACCACGGTGGAGTCGGGGCACTGCTGCACGCAGGGCTCGTTGATGCTGTCAGCCAGCGGGGCCGGGGCAGCCACCCCGCACACAGGGGCACACAGGCTGGAGCAGGACATCTTCCACGTAGGCAAGGAGTACTGCAAAGGGCAGGCAGAGTTAGGCAAGGGTCTGGGGAGAGGCTGTATTGATGGAGGCAGGGAGAGAGCCCCGAGAAGCCTCCAAGAGCATGACTTACCCAGGTGATCTGTTTAGAGACAAGTGGAGGAAGCAGGATAGAGGGCTGCAAAGCCCTCAGCCCTTTTATACCTGTCCCAGAGAGCCTGCAGCATCGAACAGTTGGAAGCCCCAGATATTAATCCTGTAAAGCTACCATGCAACATGACACATGTGGAGATGTTGGGCAATTACGTCCTTCCCCATCACAGACATGAGGCGCTAAACATGCCCTGGGGAATAGGGAGGTGATGGGAGGGACAGACCATGATAGTCACCTACATGAAAGGCTAGGAGCCGCTAAAGCTGACCTCACAGCACCAGTAAATCCCAATGTGTTCATAATCCGAAACTTTGTCTATGAGGAAGTATCAGGGGTATTTTACGGAAGAAGCTCTTTGCAACTCTGCGCAAAGCCAGCACACCTGTCATTACCTCTCTTTTACGGGCTGGTAAACGGAGGTGGTAGAAGCTTGGGTAAACAGATGAAACCATCCCACCCACTTGCAGAAGCGTCCAAACACTCACCGTCACCCTGTACAGGCAAGGGCTGCAAGGCATTTGGCTGGGAGTTGAGGAGCATCCCTACGATTGCCCTTCTCCCTGCCCTGTGGAACATGTGCTACTCCTTGCTCTCCAATTCGCCTGAAGGCCAAGTAAAGAGCTGTGGCTATGTTGGAATTGTGGGTGAAGCCACATCTGCCTGGGGAATTAGGAATTCATTGGGGTTTCTTGGTGCCACAAGGTCAGTTTTGCAGCAGCTTGTCTTTCATGTAGATGAGTGTCATGCCCTGTTCCTTCCAGCAACTCCCAGTTTCCCAGGGAATGTTTGTACCTCAGTGTCCACAATGGGGAGGGATGTAATAGCCTCGCATCTCCACATTTGTCATGATTTCTGCTGGCTTTATTGCATGAATATCTGGGGATTCCACCTCCACACCCTGCCTGATGCTGCAGGCTCTCTGGGACAGGTATAAAAGGGCTGAGGGCTTTGCAGCCCTCTATCCTGCTTCCTCCACTTGTTTCTAAACAGATCACCTGGGTAAGTCGTGCTCTTGGAGGCTTCTCGGGGCTCTCTCCCTGCCTCCATCAATACAGCCTCTCCCCAGACCCTTGCCTAACTCTGCCTGCCCTTTGCAGTACTCCTTGCCTACGTGGAAGATGTCCTGCTCCAGCCTGTGTGCCCCTGTGTGCGGGGTGGCTGCCCCGGCCCCGCTGGCTGACAGCGCCAACGAGCCCTGCGTGCGGCAGTGCCCCGACTCCACCGTGGTGATCCAGCCCCCGGCCACGGTGCTCACCTTGCCCGGACCCATCCTCAGCTCCTTCCCTCAGCACGCCGCGGTCGGCTCGGCGGGAGTCCCGGCTGTTGCAGGGGGCTTTGGTGGCAGTTTTGGAGGCCGTGGTGCCTTTGGGGGCTATGGAGGCCTTGGGGGTTATGGTGGCCTTTTGGGCTCTGGAGGTCTTGGGGGTTATGGAGGCCTTGGGGGTTATGGAGGCCTTGGCGGCTATGGGGGCTATGGAGCCTTTGGGAGCTGTGGATATGGCGGCTGGCGTCGCAGCCACAGGTACCTCAGTGGCAACTGTGGGCCCTGCTAAACCCACCTCTGGCTCCTGCTTCTGAGTAAAGAGAGCTCCAGAGCTGACCTGGTATTTCCCGACATGACACCAGCAGGAAGTGCTCCCATTCATCATCAGTGGTCTCCCTCCACAGCTTAGAGGCCTTGTGCCTGCATGGTGCTCAAATCCGACTTTTAACTTCCCCGCTTAAGATTCCCTTCAGGACTTGTTTCCCCATGACAGTCCAGCCTACCACTTTCATCCTCTTCCTGCTGCATGATTTCTGGTCATCACTTCTGTACCTTTCTCAAGGTGCTAGTGGATGCCTCTGCCCAGGGGCTGCCCTTCTGCCGCCTCCTTGCTTCCCTGGACCTTCAATAAAAGCTCTGTTGCACCACATTCTTGACCCATGGTATTTCTTCATCGTTCTTCTTCCAGACTTCCCCCAAAACTCAGAGCCAGGGCAGTTGGGCTGCTGGCTGCACTCCTGCCTTTGCTACTGGGACCCTTGCTTCTGCACGTTAAGCTGAAGGAGGGGAGGTTTAGCTTGGACATCAGGAAGAGGTTCTTCTCCAAGAGGGTGGTCGCACACTGGAACAGGCTCCACAGTGAATTAGTCACTGCACCAAGCCTGTCTGAATTTATGAAGGAATTGGACTGTGCACTTAGGCACATGGTCTAACATTTTGGGAAGACCTGTGCGGTGTCAGGTTTTGGACTTGATGTTCCTTAAGGGTCCTTTCCAACTCGAGATATTCTATGATTCTATGATTCTTTGTGCAGCTGGGACAGGGCATTACGACTGAAGATCAGAGGCCCCAGTGGGTCTTGTAGAGGACAGGCCCCTGAACCTCCTCCCTTCTCTCACCGGGTAGAATGGCAATGAGTACCGAATCCTATTGTGAAAACATGAAAAAGCAACAGCCATCTTGCACAGCCACCACAGCATGTTTGACCCCTTTATATTGCCTTTTCTATGGTCAGCCATGGAGGTCTGGGGAGACAGAGAGATGGCCACTCCATGGTCAGGGCTGCTGCCACCTGCTGACTGTGCCCACGTGCACAGCTGCAGGTGGTGGCACTGGGAAGGGGTGAAGGAGACACAACCAAGTCTGCCCCAGGTTCCCCTCACATCCATGTACCCATTGCAGCCATCCAGATCCAGGAAACACAAACGCCTTGAGTAGGCAGTGCGTGTCCGTACCCGCCTCATGTCCCTTCATTCCCTAAGTGTCTTCTGATTGTGTGATCCTGGCTCTGCACAGTGGTCTTTCTTTGAGACTGTTCCTGTGAGGGAAATCAAGAAGAGCAGCGGGGCAGCACGTTGGTCAGTGGTGGGGGCTCAAGAGAACATGCATCACCCATAATTGTCAAGGCAGGGGAAGGGAAAAATGGCATTTCTGCCCATCCACACAACTCCCCAGGCTCCATTGCAAGGGCCGCCAGCCAACCACTGGGTGCTGCCTCACATAGCATCCCGTGCATGCTGGGTGAGGGCAGAGTGGTGGGAGGCAGCAGGCGTGTCTCCTCACGGCTGTTATGGCCAGGTGTTCTGGGGGCCTGGACATGCAGACTGCTTTGTGTGCTGGTGTGTGAGGAAGGGCAGCCAAGGCCTGGCAGCATGTCTGCAGCATGGAGCTGTGTGGAGCACTGCTGTCCTACTTGGCCAGAGCTGTGTCCCCCGGCTACAGGTAGGCAAGCTGTGTATCCAGGGAAGAGCTTCTGGCCCAGTGGTGGGGAAAAGCTTGCCAGTGCTCCATCGAGATGTGGGAGGAAACGGAGGGAAACTGGAGCGGGTGGAGGAATGGCTGGTGGGGGGCCCTCAGCCTCTTTTGGATGCCCCATGGCCTCTGCAGTAGCTCCAACCAGGCCTTTTCCTCTGGGGAGCCTGTGTCAACTTTCTTTTAAGAGCTGTGCTGCCTGGGGTAGGGCGTGGAGGTGAGGGAATGGCTGCAGGACCTCTGAGAATGCCCTGGGTGGCAACTGGTAGGGTTGGACCCAGAAAGATGGTGCGTCCATATGGCAAGTGGGGAGAATAGGAAGTGTCAAGGAAAAACTGTGCTCAAGAATGTGGTATAACAGTTTTTATTACTGCTGTAGGGGATTGTAGGGAATCAGGGAGACGGCAGGAAGGCAGTCCCTGTCTCCTTGCAGAAGGTAGAGCGGTACTGAGAAACAGCCGTGCCACAGGAGGCGTCCGTTCCTTGGCTGCATCGTCATGGGGCAGCAAGTCCTGAAGCAAAGCTCAAACAGGGAGGAGAAGGACAGAGGGGTCCCATGCAGGCACAAGACCTCCAAGCTCTGGAAACCAGTGACACCGAAGGGGAGCTCTTTGTGATGTCATGTCAGGATGTTCCAGGGCAGCTGAGGAGATCTCCTTCGTCAGGGGCAGGAGCCAGACGTGGGCTTAGCAGGGCCCGCAGTTGCCACTGAGGTACCTGAGGCCCCGACGCCAGCCACCGTATCCGCAGCTCCCAAAGGCTCCATAGCCCCCATAGCCGCCAAGGCCTCCATAACCCCCAAGGCCTCCATAACCCCCAAGACCTCCAGAGCCCAAAAGGCCACCATAACCCCCAAGGCCTCCAGAGCCCCCAAAGGCACCACGGCCTCCAAAAGTGCCGCCAAAGCCCCCTGCAACAGCCGGGACTCCCGCCGAGCCGACCACGGCGTGCTGAGGGAAGGAGCTGAGGATGGGTCCGGGCAAGGTGAGCACCGTGGCCGGGGGCTGGATCACCACGGTGGAGTCGGGGCACTGCCGCACGCAGGGCTCGTTGGCACTGTCAGCCAGCGGGGCCGGGGCAGCCACCCCGCACACAGGGGCACACAGGCTGGAGCAGGACATCTTCCACGTAGGCAAGGAGTACTGCAAAGGGCAGGCAGAGTTAGGCAAGGGTCTGGGGAGAGGCTGTATTGATGGAGGCAGGGAGAGAGCCCCGAGAAGCCTCCAAGAGCACGACTTACCCAGGTGATCTGTTTAGAGACAAGTGGAGGAAGCAGGATAGCGGGCTGCAAAGCCCTCAGCCCTTTTATACCTGTCTCAGAGAGCCCCCGGCATCAAACATAGGTGGAAGCCCCAGATATTCCTGCAATGTTGCCAGCATGAATCATGACAAATGTGAAGATGCGAGGCAATTATATCCCTCCCCATCGGGGACACCGAAACGCAAACATGCCCTCAGGAACAGGAGGTCATGGGAGGAACCGACATTGACACGCAACTACATCAAAGGCCAGCTGTTTTTTAAACTGACCTCATGACACCAATAAACCCTGATTTCTTCCTAATCCTAAACTTTGTCTATGTAGAAGTGTCATGGGCAATTTGTTGAAGAAGTGCCTTTTTATCTCTGTGGACAACCAGCATACCTGTCATTACCTCCCTTTTATGGGCTGGTAAACAGAGGTGGTGGAAGATTGGGTGAAGGGATGAAGCCATCCCACCCACGTGAAGCAGTTCCCAAACACTCACCATCACCCTGTACAGGCAGTGGCTGTGAGGCACTCAACTGGGAGTTGAGGAGCATCCCTAACCATTGCCCTTCTCCCTGCCCTGTGGAACACGTGCTACTCCTTGTTCTCCAATTCGCCTGAAGGCCAAGCAAAGAGCTGTGGCTGTGTTGGTATCATGGGTGAAGCCTAATAAACCTGGGGGATTAGAACTCATTGGGGTTTATTGGTGCCATGAGGTCAGCTCCAGCAGTGTCTGGCCTTTTATGTATGTGAGTGTCATGGTCTGTCCCTCCCATCACCTCCCTGTTCCTCAGGACACGTATGAGCCTCAGTGTCCCCAGTGTGGAGGGATATAATTGTCTCGCATCTCCACGTGTGTCATGATTTGTGCTGTCTTTATTGAATGAGTATCTGAGGCTTCCACCTCCGCCCCCTGCTTGATGCTGCAGGCTCTCTGGGACAGGTATAAAAGGGCTGAGGGCTTTGCAGCCCTCTATCCTGCTTCCTCCACTTGTCTCTAAACAGATCACCTGGGTAAGTCGTGCTCTTGGAGGCTTCTCGGGGCTCTCTCCCTGCCTCCATCAATACAGCCTCTCCCCAGACTCTTGCCTAACTCTGCCTGCCCTTTGCAGTACTCCTTGCCTACGTGGAAGATGTCCTGCTCCAGCCTGTGTGCCCCTGTGTGCGGGGTGGCTGCCCCGGCCCCGCTGGCTGACAGCATCAACGAGCCCTGCGTGCAGCAGTGCCCCGACTCCACCGTGGTGATCCAGCCCCCGGCCACGGTGCTCACCTTGCCCGGACCCATCCTCAGCTCCTTCCCTCAGCACGCCGTGGTCGGCTCGGCGGGAGTCCCGGCTGTTGCAGGGGGCTTTGGTGGCACTTTTGGAGGCCGTGGTGCCTTTGGGGGCTATGGAGGCCTTGGGGGATATGGTGGCCTTTTGGGCTCTGGAGGTCTTGGGGGTTATGGAGGCCTTGGGGGTTACGGAGGCCTTGGCGGCTATGGGGGCTATGGAGCCTTTGGGAGCTGCGGATACGGTGGCTGGCGCCGGGGCCTCAGGTACCTCAGTGGCAACTGCGGGCCCTGCTAAGCCCACGTCTGGCTCCTGCCCCTGATGAAGGAGAACTCTGGAGCTGCCCTGGAACCTTCCCAACGTTCATTGCCAGGAAAGGCTCCCCTTCATCTTCACTCGTCTCCACTGCTTGGGGGCCTTGTGTCTACATGGGCCCCAGATTCTTCCTTCTCCTGCTCTGAGCTTTGCTTCAAGACTTGCTGCCCCGTGACGATGTAGCCCACAGCTGTCTGCCAATTTCTGCATCGTGACTGCTTCCACCGCCATCTGCAAGGAGTCAGGGGCTTCCACACGCCAGGGGCCGCCTTTCTGCCATCTCCCTTCTCCTCTAGACCTGCAATAAAAGCTCTGTTTCACCACATTCTTGACCCTGTCTTTTCTATGACCCTTCATGCATTTGCTCCTTGCTGTGAGTCTGTACAGGCCCCCAGGGTCCATTCCTGAGAGCTGCAATCCTGGGACATTCTCAGCCGCCCTCAGGAACTCCCTCACCTCTACGGCCATGACCATCAGAAGATGACCTTGATGGTCAGAGCAGCCATCAGTGAAGGGTCGCCACAGTGGGGCCACACACAGAACCATCACCAACCACTGCTCCCTCAGTGCTCGCACCATCTCATCCTCATCCTGGGCAATTAACAGCTACAGCCCAAGATGAGAGGTTGGTAACGAAAAGCACTTCTTGTCTACTCTGGCAGCTCCCTAGGGGCTTCCTGAAGGCCTTGGACTTTTAAGTCTCTGGGAACTACTGCAGCCTCCCCAATGGCAAAGACCTGGTTAAAGCCACCTGAGAGGCCACTGAACAGAGGAAGGAGGCTGAGGGACCCCACCAGCCTTTCCTCCACCCCCTCCAGTTTCCCTTCCTCCCACATCTGCATGGAGCACTGGCAAGCTTTTCCCCACCACTGGGCCAGAAGCTCTTCCCTGGATACACAGCTTGCCTACCTGTAGCTGATGGACACAGCTCTGGCCAAGTAGGACAGCAATGCTCCACACAGCTCCATGCTGCAGACATGCTGCCAGGCCTTGGCTGCCCTTCCTCACACACCAGCACACAAAGCAATCTGCATGGCCAGGCCCCCAGAACACCTGGCCATAACAGCCGTGATGAGGCACACCGGCTGCCTCCCACCACTCTGCCCTCACTCAGCATGCACGGGATGCTATGTGAGGCAGCACCCAGGGGTTGGCTGGCGGCCCTTGCAATGGAGCCTGGGGAGTTGTGTGGATGGGCAGAAATGCCATTTTTCCCTTCCCCTGCCTTGACAATTATGGGTGATGCATGTTCTCTTGAGCCCCCACCACTGACCAACGTGCTGCCCCGCTGCTCTTCTTGACTTCCCTCGCAGGAACAGTCTCAAAGAAAGACCACTGTGCAGAGCCAGGATCACACAATCAGAAGACACTTAGGGAATGAAGGGACATGAGGTGGGTACAGACACGCACCGCCTACTTAAGGCCTTTGTGTTTCCTGGCTCTGAATGGCTGTGATGTGTTCATGGCCATGTGGAGGACCTTGGGCAGACTTGGTTGTGTCTCCTTCACCCCTTCCCAGTGCCATCACCTGCAGCTGTGCACGTGGGCACAGTCAGCAGGTGGCAGCAGCCCTGACCATGCAGTGGCCATCTCTCTGTCTCCCCAGACCTCCATGGCTGACCATAGAAAAGGCAATATAAAGGGGTCAAACATGCTGTGGTGGCTGTGCAAGATGGCTGTTGCTTTTTCATGTTTTCACAATAGGATTCGGTACTCATTGCCATTCTACCCGGTGAGAGAAGGGAGGAGGTTCAGGGGCCTGTCCTCTACAAGACCCACTGGGGCCTCTGATCTTCAGTCGTAATGCCCTGTCCCAGCTGCACAAAGAATCATAGAATCATAGAATATCTCGAGTTGGAAAGGACCCTTAAGGAACATCAAGTCCAAAACCTGACACCGCACAGGTCTTCCCAAAATGTTAGACCATGTGCCTAAGTGCACAGTCCAATTCCTTCATAAATTCAGACAGGCTTGGTGCAGTGACTAATTCACTGTGGAGCCTGTTCCAGTGTGCGACCACCCTCTTGGAGAAGAACCTCTTCCTGATGTCCAAGCTAAACCTCCCCTCCTTCAGCTTAACGTGCAGAAGCAAGGGTCCCAGTAGCAAAGGCAGGAGTGCAGCCAGCAGCCCAACTGCCCTGGCTCTGAGTTTTGGGGGAAGTCTGGAAGAAGAATGATGAAGAAATACCATGGGTCAAGAATGTGGTGCAACAGAGCTTTTATTGAAGGTCCAGGGAAGCAAGGAGGCGGCAGAAGGGCAGCCCCTGGGCAGAGGCATCCACTAGCACCTTGAGAAAGGTACAGAAGTGATGACCAGAAATCATGCAGCAGGAAGAGGATGAAAGTGGTAGGCTGGACTGTCATGGGGAAACAAGTCCTGAAGGGAATCTTAAGCGGGGAAGTTAAAAGTCGGATTTGAGCACCATGCAGGCACAAGGCCTCTAAGCTGTGGAGGGAGACCACTGATGATGAATGGGAGCACTTCCTGCTGGTGTCATGTCGGGAAATACCAGGTCAGCTCTGGAGCTCTCTTTACTCAGAAGCAGGAGCCAGAGGTGGGTTTAGCAGGGCCCACAGTTGCCACTGAGGTACCTGTGGCCGCGACGCCAGCCGCCATATCCGCAGCTCCCAAAGGCTCCATAGCCCCCATAGCCGCCAAGGCCTCCATAACCCCCAAGGCCTCCATAACCCCCAAGACCTCCAGAGCCCAAAAGGCCACCATAACCCCCAAGGCCTCCATAGCCCCCAAAGGCACCACGGCCTCCAAAACTGCCGCCAAAGCCCCCTGCAACAGCCGGGACTCCCGCCGAGCCGACCGCGGCGTGCTGAGGGAAGGAGCTGAGGATGGGTCCGGGCAAGGTGAGCACCGTGGCCGGGGGCTGGATCACCACGGTGGAGTCGGGGCACTGCCGCACGCAGGGCTCATTGGCGCTGTCAGCCAGCGGGGCCGGGGCAGCCACCCCGCACACAGGGGCACACAGGCTGGAGCAGGACATCTTCCACGTAGGCAAGGAGTACTGCAAAGGGCAGGCAGAGTTAGGCAAGGGTCTGGGGAGAGGCTGTATTGATGGAGGCAGGGAGAGAGCCCCGAGAAGCCTCCAAGAGCACGACTTACCCAGGTGATCTGTTTAGAAACAAGTGGAGGAAGCAGGATAGAGGGCTGCAAAGCCCTCAGCCCTTTTATACCTGTCCCAGAGAGCCTGCAGCATCAGGCAGGGTGTGGAGGTGGAATCCCCAGATATTCATGCAATAAAGCCAGCAGAAATCATGACAAATGTGGAGATGCGAGGCTATTACATCCCTCCCCATTGTGGACACTGAGGTACAAACATTCCCTGGGAAACTGGGAGTTGCTGGAAGGAACAGGGCATGACACTCATCTACATGAAAGACAAGCTGCTGCAAAACTGACCTTGTGGCACCAAGAAACCCCAATGAATTCCTAATTCCCCAGGCAGATGTGGCTTCACCCACAATTCCAACATAGCCACAGCTCTTTACTTGGCCTTCAGGCGAATTGGAGAGCAAGGAGTAGCACATGTTCCACAGGGCAGGGAGAAGGGCAATCGTAGGGATGCTCCTCAACTCCCAGCCAAATGCCTTGCAGCCCTTGCCTGTACAGGGTGACGGTGAGTGTTTGGACGCTTCTGCAAGTGGGTGGGATGGTTTCATCTGTTTACCCAAGCTTCTACCACCTCCGTTTACCAGCCCGTAAAAGAGAGGTAATGACAGGTGTGCTGGCTTTGCGCAGAGTTGCAAAGAGCTTCTTCCGTAAAATACCCCTGATACTTCCTCATAGACAAAGTTTCGGATTATGAACACATTGGGATTTACTGGTGCTGTGAGGTCAGCTTTAGCGGCTCCTAGCCTTTCATGTAGGTGACTATCATGGTCTGTCCCTCCCATCACCTCCCTATTCCCCAGGGCATGTTTAGCGCCTCATGTCTGTGATGGGGAAGGACGTAATTGCCCAACATCTCCACATGTGTCATGTTGCATGGTAGCTTTACAGGATTAATATCTGGGGCTTCCAACTGTTCGATGCTGCAGGCTCTCTGGGACAGGTATAAAAGGGCTGAGGGCTTTGCAGCCCTCTATCCTGCTTCCTCCACTTGTCTCTAAACAGATCACCTGGGTAAGTCATGCTCTTGGAGGCTTCTCGGGGCTCTCTCCCTGCCTCCATCAATACAGCCTCTCCCCAGACCCTTGCCTAACTCTGCCTGCCCTTTGCAGTACTCCTTGCCTACGTGGAAGATGTCCTGCTCCAGCCTGTGTGCCCCTGTGTGCGGGGTGGCTGCCCCGGCCCCGCTGGCTGACAGTGCCAACGAGCCCTGCGTGCGGCAGTGCCCCGACTCCACCGTGGTGATCCAGCCCCCGGCCACGGTGCTCACCTTGCCCGGACCCATCCTCAGCTCCTTCCCTCAGCACGCCGTGGTCGGCTCGGCGGGAGTCCCGGCTGTTGCAGGGGGCTTTGGCGGCACTTTTGGAGGCCGTGGTGCCTTTGGGGGCTCTGGAGGCCTTGGGGGTTATGGTGGCCTTTTGGGCTCTGGAGGTCTTGGGGGTTATGGAGGCCTTGGGGGTTACGGAGGCCTTGGCGGCTATGGGGGCTATGGAGCCTTTGGGAGCTGCGGATATGGCGGCTGGCGTCGCGGCCACAGGTACCTCAGTGGCAACTGTGGGCCCTGCTAAACCCACCTCTGGCTCCAGCCTCTGACTAAAGAGAGCTCTGCAGCTGCACTGGTATTTCCCAGCATGACAGCCGCAGGAATGGCTCCCCTTTGGTGTCACCTGTCTCCAGAGCTTGGAGACCTCCTGCCTGCATGCGGCCCAATTCTGACTTTTACCTGCCCCGATTGAGATTCTTTTCAGGACTTGCAG
The DNA here is from genome assembly GCF_963932015.1 of Anas acuta. Lineage (NCBI taxonomy): Eukaryota > Metazoa > Chordata > Aves > Anseriformes > Anatidae > Anas > Anas acuta. Next base: position 2,526,052 of record NC_089006.1, on the reverse strand, counting down.
CCCCATGACAGGCAGCACAGTATCTTCCTCCTGTTCATGTAGCATGGTTGCTGGTTACCTCCTCTGTGCCTTTTCCAAGGACCTGATGGATGCCTCTGCCCAGGGGCTGCCCTTCTGTCAACTTCCTGCACCCATGGACTTTTAATAAAAGCACTGTTGCACCACATTCTTGACCCATGGTATTTCTTCATCATTCTTCTTCCAGACTTCCCCCAAAACTCAGAGCCAGGGCAGTTGGGCTGCTGGCTGCACTCCTGCCTTTGCTACTGGGACCCTTGTTTCTGCACGTTAAGCTGAAGGAGGGGAGGTTTAGCTTGGACATCAGGAAGAGGTTCTTCTCCAAGAGGGTGGTCGCACACTGGAACAGGCTCCACAGTGAATTAGTCACTGCACCAAGCCTGTCTGAATTTATGAAGGAATTGGACTGTGCATTTAGGCACATGGTCTAACATTTTGGGAAGACCTGTGCGGTGTCAGGTTTTGGACTTGATGTTCCTTAAGGGTCCTTTCCGGCTCGAGATATTCTATGATTCTATGATTCTTTGTGCAGCTGGGACAGGGCATTACGACTGAAGATCAGAGGCCCCAGTGGGTCTTGTAGATGACAGGCCCCTGAACCTCCTCCCTTCTCTCACCGGGTAGAATGGCAATGAGTACCGAATCCTATTGTGAAAACATGAAAAAGCAACAGCCATCTTGCACAGCCACCACAGCATGTTTGACCCCTTTATATTGCCTTTTCTATGGTCAGCCATGGAGGTCTGGGGAGACAGAGAGATGGCCACTGCATGGTCAGGGCTGCTGCCACCTGCTGACTGTGCCCACGTGCACAGCTGCAGGTGGTGGCACTGGGAAGGGGTGAAGGAGACACAACCAAGTCTGCCCCAGGTTCCCCTCACATCCATGTACCCATTGCAGCCATCCAGATCCAGGAAACACAAACGCCTTGAGTAGGCAGTGCGTGTCCGTACCCGCCTCATGTCCCTTCATTCCCTAAGTGTCTTCTGATTGTGTGATCCTGGCTCTGCACAGTGGTCTTTCTTTGAGACTGTTCCTGTGAGGGAAATCAAGAAGAGCAGCAGGGCAGCACGTTGGTCAGTGGTGGGGGCTCAAGAGAACATGCATCACCCATAATTGTCAAGGCAGGGGAAGGGAAAAATGGCATTTCTGCCCATCCACACAACTCCCCAGGCTCCATTGCAAGGGCCGCCAGCCAACCCCTGGGTGCTGCCTCACATAGCATCCCGTGCATGCTGGGTGAGGGCAGAGTGGTGGGAGGCAGCAGGCGTGTCTCCTCACGGCTGTTATGGCCAGGTGTTCTGGGGGCCTGGCCATGCAGATTGCTTTGTGTGCTGGTGTGTGAGGAAGGGCAGCCAAGGCCTGGCAGCATGTCTGCAGCATGGAGCTGTGTGGAGCACTGCTGTCCTACTTGGCCAGAGCTGTGTCCCCCGGCTACAGGTAGGCAAGCTGTGTATCCAGGGAAGAGCTTCTGGCCCAGTGGTGGGGAAAAGCTTGCCAGTGCTCCATCGAGATGTGGGAGGAAACGGAGGGAAACTGGAGCGGGTGGAGGAATGGCTGGTGGGGGGCCCTCAGCCTCTTTTGGATGCCCCATGGCCTCTGCAGTAGCTCCAACCAGGCCTTTTCCTCTGGGGAGCCTGTGTCAACTTTCTTTTAAGAGCTGTGCTGCCTGGGGTAGGGCGTGGAGGTGAGGGAATGGCTGCAGGACCTCTGAGAATGCCCTGGGTGGCAACTGGTAGGGTTGGACCCAGAAAGATGGTGCGTCCATATGGCAAGTGGGGAGAATAGGAAGTGTCAAGGAAAAACTGTGCTCAAGAATGTGGTATAACAGTTTTTATTACTGCTGTAGGGGATTGTAGGGAATCAGGGAGACGGCAGGAAGGCAGTCCCTGTCTCCTTGCAGAAGGTAGAGCGGTACTGAGAAACAGCCGTGCCACAGGAGGCGTCCGTTCCTTGGCTGCATCGTCATGGGGCAGCAAGTCCTGAAGCAAAGCTCAAACAGGGAGGAGAAGGACAGAGGGGTCCCATGCAGGCACAAGACCTCCAAGCTCTGGAAACCAGTGACACCGAAGGGGAGCTCTTTGTGATGTCATGTCAGGATGTTCCAGGGCAGCTGAGGAGATCTCCTTCGTCAGGGGCAGGAGCCAGACGTGGGCTTAGCAGGGCCCGCAGTTGCCACTGAGGTACCTGAGGCCCCGACGCCAGCCACCGTATCCGCAGCTCCCAAAGGCTCCATAGCCCCCATAGCCGCCAAGGCCTCCATAACCCCCAAGGCCTCCATAACCTCCAAGGCCTCCAGAGCCCAAAAGGCCACCATAACCCCCAAGGCCTCCAGAGCCCCCAAAGGCACCACGGCCTCCAAAAGTGCCGCCAAAGCCCCCTGCAACAGCCGGGACTCCCGCCGAGCCGACCACGGCGTGCTGAGGGAAGGAGCTGAGGATGGGTCCGGGCAAGGTGAGCACCGTGGCCGGGGGCTGGATCACCACGGTGGAGTCGGGGCACTGCCGCACGCAGGGCTCGTTGGCACTGTCAGCCAGCGGGGCCGGGGCAGCCACTCCGCACACAGGGGCACACAGGCTGGAGCAGGACATCTTCCACGTAGGCAAGGAGTACTGCAAAGGGCAGGCAGAGTTAGGCAAGGGTCTGGGGAGAGGCTGTATTGATGGAGGCAGGGAGAGAGCCCTGAGAAGCCTCCAAGAGCACGACTTACCCAGGTGATCTGTTTAGAGACAAGTGGAGGAAGGAGGATAGCGGGCTGCAAAGCCCTCAGCCCTTTTATACCTGTCTCAGAGAGCCCCCGGCATCAAACATAGGTGGAAGCCCCAGATATTCCTGCAATGTTGCCAGCATGAATCATGACAAATGTGAAGATGCGAGGCAATTATATCCCTCCCCATCGGGGACACCGAAACGCAAACATGCCCTCAGGAACAGGAGGTCATGGGAGGAACCGACATTGACACGCAACTACATCAAAGGCCAGCTGTTTTTTAAACTGACCTCATGACACCAATAAACCCTGATTTCTTCCTAATCCTAAACTTTGTCTATGTAGAAGTGTCATGGGCAATTTGTTGAAGAAGTGCCTTTTTATCTCTGTGGACAACCAGCATACCTGTCATTACCTCCCTTTTATGGGCTGGTAAACAGAGGTGGTGGAAGATTGGGTGAAGGGATGAAGCCATCCCACCCACGTGAAGCAGTTCCCAAACACTCACCATCACCCTGTACAGGCAGTGGCTGTGAGGCACTCAACTGGGAGTTGAGGAGCATCCCTAACCATTGCCCTTCTCCCTGCCCTGTGGAACACGTGCTACTCCTTGTTCTCCAATTCGCCTGAAGGCCAAGCAAAGAGCTGTGGCTGTGTTGGTATCATGGGTGAAGCCTAATAAACCTGGGGGATTAGAACTCATTGGGGTTTATTGGTGCCATGAGGTCAGCTCCAGCAGTGTCTGGCCTTTTATGTATGTGAGTGTCATGGTCTGTCCCTCCCATCACCTCCCTGTTCCTCAGGACACGTATGAGCCTCAGTGTCCCCAGTGTGGAGGGATATAATTGTCTCGCATCTCCACGTGTGTCATGATTTGTGCTGTCTTTATTGAATGAGTATCTGAGGCTTCCACCTCCGCCCCCTGCTTGATGCTGCAGGCTCTCTGGGACAGGTATAAAAGGGCTGAGGGCTTTGCAGCCCTCTATCCTGCTTCCTCCACTTGTCTCTAAACAGATCACCTGGGTAAGTCGTGCTCTTGGAGGCTTCTCGGGGCTCTCTCCCTGCCTCCATCAATACAGCCTCTCCCCAGACTCTTGCCTAACTCTGCCTGCCCTTTGCAGTACTCCTTGCCTACGTGGAAGATGTCCTGCTCCAGCCTGTGTGCCCCTGTGTACGGGGTGGCTGCCCCGGCCCCGCTGGCTGACAGTGCCAACGAGCCCTGCGTGCAGCAGTGCCCCGACTCCACCGTGGTGATCCAGCCCCCGGCCACGGTGCTCACCTTGCCCGGACCCATCCTCAGCTCCTTCCCTCAGCACGCCGTGGTCGGCTCGGCAGGAGTCCCGGCTGTTGCAGGGGGCTTTGGCGGCACTTTTGGAGGCCGTGGTGCCTTTGGGGGCTCTGGAGGCCTTGGGGGTTATGGTGGCCTTTTGGGCTCTGGAGGTCTTGGGGGTTATGGAGGCCTTGGGGGTTACGGAGGCCTTGGCGGCTATGGGGGCTATGGAGCCTTTGGGAGCTGCGGATATGGCGGCTGGCGTCGCGGCCACAGGTACCTCAGTGGCAACTGTGGGCCCTGCTAAACCCACCTCTGGCTCCAGCCTCTGACTAAAGAGAGCTCTGCAGCTGCACTGGTATTTCCCAGCATGACAGCCGCAGGAATGGCTCCCCTTTGGTGTCACCTGTCTCCAGAGCTTGGAGACCTCCTGCCTGCATGCGGCCCAATTCTGACTTTTACCTGCCCCGATTGAGATTCTTTTCAGGACTTGCAGCCCCATGACAGGCAGCACAGTATCTTCCTCCTGTTCATGTAGCATGGTTGCTGGTTACCTCCTCTGTGCCTTTTCCAAGGACCTGATGGATGCCTCTGCCCAGGGGCTGCCCTTCTGTCAACTTCCTGCACCCATGGACTTTTAATAAAAGCACTGTTGCACCACATTCTTGACCCATGGTATTTCTTCATCGTTCTTCTTCCAGACTTCCCCCAAAACTCAGAGCCAGGGCAGTTGGGCTGCTGGCTGCACTCCTGCCTTTGCTACTGGGACCCTTGCTTCTGCACGTTAAGCTGAAGGAGGGGAGGTTTAGCTTGGACATCAGGAAGAGGTTCTTCTCCAAGAGGGTGGTCGCACACTGGAACAGGCTCCACAGTGAATTAGTCACTGCACCAAGCCTGTCTGAATTTATGAAGGAATTGGACTGTGCACTTAGGCACATGGTCTAACATTTTGGGAAGACCTGTGCGGTGTCAGGTTTTGGACTTGATGTTCCTTAAGGGTCCTTTCCAACTCGAGATATTCTATGATTCTATGATTCTTTGTGCAGCTGGGACAGGGCATTACGACTGAAGATCAGAGGCCCCAGTGGGTCTTGTAGAGGACAGGCCCCTGAACCTCCTCCCTTCTCTCACCGGGTAGAATGGCAATGAGTACCGAATCCTATTGTGAAAACATGAAAAAGCAACAGCCATCTTGCACAGCCACCACAGCATGTTTGACCTCTTTATATTGCCTTTTCTATGGTCAGCCATGGAGGTCTGGGGAGACAGAGAGATGGCCACTGCATGGTCAGGGCTGCTGCCACCTGCTGACTGTGCCCACGTGCACAGCTGCAGGTGGTGGCACTGGGAAGGGGTGAAGGAGACACAACCAAGTCTGCCCAAGGTCCTCCACATGGCCATGAACACATCACAGCCATTCAGAGCCAGGAAACACAAACGCCTTGAGTAGGCAGTGCGTGTCCGTACCCGCCTAATGTCCCTTCATTCCCTAAGTGTCTTCTGATTGTGTGATCCTGGCTCTGCACAGTGGTCTTTCTTTGAGACTGTTCCTGTGAGGGAAATCAAGAAGAGCAGCGGGGCAGCACGTTGGTCAGTGGTGGGGGCTCAAGAGAACATGCATCACCCATAATTGTCAAGGCAGGGGAAGGGAAAAATGGCATTTCTGCCCATCCACACAACTCCCCAGGCTCCATTGCAAGGGCCGCCAGCCAACCCCTGGGTGCTGCCTCACATAGCATCCCGTGCATGCTGGGTGAGGGCAGAGTGGTGGGAGGCAGCCGGTGTGCCTCATCACGGCTGTTATGGCCAGGTGTTCTGGGGGCCTGGCCATGCAGACTGCTTTGTGTGCTGGTGTGTGAGGAAGGGCAGCCAAGGCCTGGCAGCATGTCTGCAGCATGGAGCTGTGTGGAGCATTGCTGTCCTACTTGGCCAGAGCTGTGTCCATCAGCTACAGGTAGGCAAGCTGTGTATCCAGGGAAGAGCTTCTGGCCCAGTGGTGGGGAAAAGCTTGCCAGTGCTCCATGCAGATGTGGGAGGAAGGGAAACTGGAGGGGGTGGAGGAAAGGCTGGTGGGGTCCCTCAGCCTCCTTCCTCTGTTCAGTGGCCTCTCAGGTGGCTTTAACCAGGTCTTTGCCATTGGGGAGGCTGCAGTAGTTCCCAGAGACTTAAAAGTCCAAGGCCTTCAGGAAGCCCCTAGGGAGCTGCCAGAGTAGACAAGAAGTGCTTTTCGTTACCAACCTCTCATCTTGGGCTGTAGCTGTTAATTGCCCAGGATGAGGATGAGATGGTGCGAGCACTGAGGGAGCAGTGGTTGGTGATGGTTCTGTGTGTGGCCCCACTGTGGCGACCCTTCACTGATGGCTGCTCTGACCATCAAGGTCATCTTCTGATGGTCATGGCCGTAGAGGTGAGGGAGTTCCTGAGGGCGGCTGAGAATGTCCCAGGATTGCAGCTCTCAGGAATGGACCCTGGGGGCCTGTACAGACTCACAGCAAGGAGCAAATGCATGAAGGGTCATAGAAAAGACAGGGTCAAGAATGTGGTGAAACAGAGCTTTTATTGCAGGTCTAGAGGAGAAGGGAGATGGCAGAAAGGCGGCCCCTGGCGTGTGGAAGCCCCTGACTCCTTGCAGATGGCGGTGGAAGCAGTCACGATGCAGAAATTGGCAGACAGCTGTGGGCTACATCGTCACGGGGCAGCAAGTCTTGAAGCAAAGCTCAGAGCAGGAGAAGGAAGAATCTGGGGCCCATGTAGATACAAGGCCCCCAAGCAGTGGAGACGAGTGAAGATGAAGGGGAGCCTTTCCTGGCAATGAACGTTGGGAAGGTTCCAGGGCAGCTCCAGAGTTCTCCTTCATCAGGGGCAGGAGCCAGACGTGGGCTTAGCAGGGCCCGCAGTTGCCACTGAGGTACCTGAGGCCCCGGCGCCAGCCACCGTATCCGCAGCTCCCAAAGGCTCCATAGCCCCCATAGCCGCCAAGGCCTCCATAACCCCCAAGGCCTCCAGAGCCCAAAAGGCCACCATATCCCCCAAGGCCTCCATAGCCCCCAAAGGCACCACGGCCTCCAAAAGTGCCGCCAAAGCCCCCTGCAACAGCCGGGACTCCTGCCGAGCCGACCACGGCGTGCTGAGGGAAGGAGCTGAGGATGGGTCCGGGCAAGGTGAGCACCGTGGCCGGGGGCTGGATCACCACGGTGGAGTCGGGGCACTGCTGCACGCAGGGCTCGTTGATGCTGTCAGCCAGCGGGGCCGGGGCAGCCACCCCGCACACAGGGGCACACAGGCTGGAGCAGGACATCTTCCACGTAGGCAAGGAGTACTGCAAAGGGCAGGCAGAGTTAGGCAAGGGTCTGGGGAGAGGCTGTATTGATGGAGGCAGGGAGAGAGCCCCGAGAAGCCTCCAAGAGCACGACTTACCCAGGTGATCTGTTTAGAGACAAGTGGAGGAAGCAGGATAGAGGGCTGCAAAGCCCTCAGCCCTTTTATACCTGTCCCAGAGAGCCTGCAGCATCAAGCAGGGGGCGGAGGTGGAAGCCTCAGATACTCATTCAATAAAGACAGCACAAATCATGACACACGTGGAGATGCGAGACAATTATATCCCTCCACACTGGGGACACTGAGGCTCATACGTGTCCTGAGGAACAGGGAGGTGATGGGAGGGACAGACCATGACACTCACATACATAAAAGGCCAGACACTGCTGGAGCTGACCTCATGGCACCAATAAACCCCAATGAGTTCTAATCCCCCAGGTTTATTAGGCTTCACCCATGATACCAACACAGCCACAGCTCTTTGCTTGGCCTTCAGGCGAATTGGAGAACAAGGAGTAGCACGTGTTCCACAGGGCAGGGAGAAGGGCAATGGTTAGGGATGCTCCTCAACTCCCAGTTGAGTGCCTCACAGCCACTGCCTGTACAGGGTGATGGTGAGTGTTTGGGAACTGCTTCACGTGGGTGGGATGGCTTCATCCCTTCACCCAATCTTCCACCACCTCTGTTTACCAGCCCATAAAAGGGAGGTAATGACAGGTATGCTGGTTGTCCACAGAGATAAAAAGGCACTTCTTCAACAAATTGCCCATGACACTTCTACATAGACAAAGTTTAGGATTAGGAAGAAATCAGGGTTTATTGGTGTCATGAGGTCAGTTTAAAAAACAGCTGGCCTTTGATGTAGTTGCGTGTCAATGTCGGTTCCTCCCATGACCTCCTGTTCCTGAGGGCATGTTTGCGTTTCGGTGTCCCCGATGGGGAGGGATATAATTGCCTCGCATCTTCACATTTGTCATGATTCATGCTGGCAACATTGCAGGAATATCTGGGGCTTCCACCTATGTTTGATGCCGGGGGCTCTCTGAGACAGGTATAAAAGGGCTGAGGGCTTTGCAGCCCGCTATCCTGCTTCCTCCACTTGTCTCTAAACAGATCACCTGGGTAAGTCGTGCTCTTGGAGGCTTCTCGGGGCTCTCTCCCTGCCTCCATCAATACAGCCTCTCCCCAGACCCTTGCCTAACTCTGCCTGCCCTTTGCAGTACTCCTTGCCTACGTGGAAGATGTCCTGCTCCAGCCTGTGTGCCCCTGTGTGCGGGGTGGCTGCCCCGGCCCCGCTGGCTGACAGTGCCAACGAGCCCTGCGTGCGGCAGTGCCCCGACTCCACCGTGGTGATCCAGCCCCCGGCCACGGTGCTCACCTTGCCCGGACCCATCCTCAGCTCCTTCCCTCAGCACGCCGTGGTCGGCTCGGCGGGAGTCCCGGCTGTTGCAGGGGGCTTTGGCGGCACTTTTGGAGGCCGTGGTGCCTTTGGGGGCTCTGGAGGCCTTGGGGGTTATGGTGGCCTTTTGGGCTCTGGAGGTCTTGGGGGTTATGGAGGCCTTGGGGGTTATGGAGGCCTTGGCGGCTATGGGGGCTATGGAGCCTTTGGGAGCTGCGGATACGGTGGCTGGCGTCGGGGCCTCAGGTACCTCAGTGGCAACTGCGGGCCCTGCTAAGCCCACGTCTGGCTCCTGCCCCTGACGAAGGAGATCTCCTCAGCTGCCCTGGAACATCCTGACATGACATCACAAAGAGCTCCCCTTCGGTGTCACTGGTTTCCAGAGCTTGGAGGTCTTGTGCCTGCATGGGACCCCTCTGTCCTTCTCCTCCCTGTTTGAGCTTTGCTTCAGGACTTGCTGCCCCATGACGATGCAGCCAAGGAACGGACGCCTCCTGTGGCACGGCTGTTTCTCAGTACCGCTCTACCTTCTGCAAGGAGACAGGGACTGCCTTCCTGCCGTCTCCCTGATTCCCTACAATCCCCTACAGCAGTAATAAAAACTGTTATACCACATTCTTGAGCACAGTTTTTCCTTGACACTTCCTATTCTCCCCACTTGCCATATGGACGCACCATCTTTCTGGGTCCAACCCTACCAGTTGCCACCCAGGGCATTCTCAGAGGTCCTGCAGCCATTCCCTCACCTCCACGCCCTACCCCAGGCAGCACAGCTCTTAAAAGAAAGTTGACACAGGCTCCCCAGAGGAAAAGGCCTGGTTGGAGCTACTGCAGAGGCCATGGGGCATCCAAAAGAGGCTGAGGGCCCCCCACCAGCCATTCCTCCACCCGCTCCAGTTTCCCTCCGTTTCCTCCCACATCTCGATGGAGCACTGGCAAGCTTTTCCCCACCACTGGGCCAGAAGCTCTTCCCTGGATACACAGCTTGCCTACCTGTAGCCGGGGGACACAGCTCTGGCCAAGTAGGACAGCAGTGCTCCACACAGCTCCATGCTGCAGACATGCTGCCAGGCCTTGGCTGCCCTTCCTCACACACCAGCACACAAAGCAATCTGCATGGCCAGGCCCCCAGAACACCTGGCCATAACAGCCGTGAGGAGACACGCCTGCTGCCTCCCACCACTCTGCCCTCACCCAGCATGCACGGGATGCTATGTGAGGCAGCACCCAGGGGTTGGCTGGCGGCCCTTGCAATGGAGCCTGGGGAGTTGTGTGGATGGGCAGAAATGCCATTTTTCCCTTCCCCTGCCTTGACAATTATGGGTGATGCATGTTCTCTTGAGCCCCCACCACTGACCAACGTGCTGCCCCGCTGCTCTTCTTGATTTCCCTCACAGGAACAGTCTCAAAGAAAGACCACTGTGCAGAGCCAGGATCACACAATCAGAAGACACTTAGGGAATGAAGGGACATGAGGCGGGTACGGACACGCACTGCCTACTCAAGGCGTTTGTGTTTCCTGGATCTGGATGGCTGCAATGGGTACATGGATGTGAGGGGAACCTGGGGCAGACTTGGTTGTGTCTCCTTCACCCCTTCCCAGTGCCACCACCTGCAGCTGTGCACGTGGGCACAGTCAGCAGGTGGCAGCAGCCCTGACCATGCAGTGGCCATCTCTCTGTCTCCCCAGACCTCCATGGCTGACCATAGAAAAGGCAATATAAAGGGGTCAAACATGCTGTGGTGGCTGTGCAAGATGGCTGTTGCTTTTTCATGTTTTCACAATAGGATTCGGTACTCATTGCCATTCTACCCGGTGAGAGAAGGGAGGAGGTTCAGGGGCCTGTCCTCTACAAGACCCACTGGGGCCTCTGATCTTCAGTCGTAATGCCCTGTCCCAGCTGCACAAAGAATCATAGAATCATAGAATATCTCGAGTTGGAAAGGACCCTTAAGGAACATCAAGTCCAAAACCTGACACCGCACAGGTCTTCCCAAAATGTTAGACCATGTGCCTAAGTGCACAGTCCAATTCCTTCATAAATTCAGACAGGCTTGGTGCAGTGACTAATTCACTGTGGAGCCTGTTCCAGTGTGCGACCACCCTCTTGGAGAAGAACCTCTTCCTGATGTCCAAGCTAAACCTCCCCTCCTTCAGCTTAACGTGCAGAAGCAAGGGTCCCAGTAGCAAAGGCAGGAGTGCAGCCAGCAGCCCAACTGCCCTGGCTCTGAGTTTTGGGGGAAGTCTGGAAGAAGAATGATGAAGAAATACCATGGGTCAAGAATGTGGTGCAACAGAGCTTTTATTGAAGGTCCAGGGAAGCAAGGAGGCGGCAGAAGGGCAGCCCCTGGGCAGAGGCATCCACTAGCACCTTGAGAAAGGTACAGAAGTGATGACCAGAAATCATGCAGCAGGAAGAGGATGAAAGTGGTAGGCTGGACTGTCATGGGGAAACAAGTCCTGAAGGGAATCTTAAGCGGGGAAGTTAAAAGTCGGATTTGAGCACCATGCAGGCACAAGGCCTCTAAGCTGTGGAGGGAGACCACTGATGATGAATGGGAGCACTTCCTGCTGGTGTCATGTCGGGAAATACCAGGTCAGCTCTGGAGCTCTCTTTACTCAGAAGCAGGAGCCAGAGGTGGGTTTAGCAGGGCCCACAGTTGCCACTGAGGTACCTGTGGCCGCGACGCCAGCCGCCATATCCGCAGCTCCCAAAGGCTCCATAGCCCCCATAGCCGCCAAGGCCTCCATAACCCCCAAGGCCTCCATAACCCCCAAGACCTCCAGAGCCCAAAAGGCCACCATATCCCCCAAGGCCTCCATAGCCCCCAAAGGCACCACGGCCTCCAAAACTGCCACCAAAGCCCCCTGCAACAGCCGGGACTCCCGCCGAGCCGACCACGGCGTGCTGAGGGAAGGAGCTGAGGATGGGTCCGGGCAAGGTGAGCACCGTGGCCGGGGGCTGGATCACCACGGTGGAGTCGGGGCACTGCCGCACGCAGGGCTCGTTGGCGCTGTCAGCCAGCGGGGCCGGGGCAGCCACCCCGCACACAGGGGCACACAGGCTGGAGCAGGACATCTTCCACGTAGGCAAGGAGTACTGCAAAGGGCAGGCAGAGTTAGGCAAGAGTCTGGGGAGAGGCTGTATTGATGGAGGCAGGGAGAGAGCCCCGAGAAGCCTCCAAGAGCACGACTTACCCAGGTGATCTGTTTAGAGACAAGTGGAGGAAGCAGGATAGAGGGCTGCAAAGCCCTCAGCCCTTTTATACCTGTCCCAGAGAGCCTGCAGCATCAAGCAGGGGGCGGAGGTGGAAGCCTCAGATACTCATTCAATAAAGACAGCACAAATCATGACACACGTGGAGATGCGAGACAATTATATCCCTCCACACTGGGGACACTGAGGCTCATACGTGTCCTGAGGAACAGGGAGGTGATGGGAGGGACAGACCATGACACTCACATACATAAAAGGCCAGACACTGCTGGAGCTGACCTCATGGCACCAATAAACCCCAATGAGTTCTAATCCCCCAGGTTTATTAGGCTTCACCCATGATACCAACACAGCCACAGCTCTTTGCTTGGCCTTCAGGCGAATTGGAGAACAAGGAGTAGCACGTGTTCCACAGGGCAGGGAGAAGGGCAATGGTTAGGGATGCTCCTCAACTCCCAGTTGAGTGCCTCACAGCCACTGCCTGTACAGGGTGATGGTGAGTGTTTGGGAACTGCTTCACGTGGGTGGGATGGCTTCATCCCTTCACCCAATCTTCCACCACCTCTGTTTACCAGCCCATAAAAGGGAGGTAATGACAGGTATGCTGGTTGTCCACAGAGATAAAAAGGCACTTCTTCAACAAATTGCCCATGACACTTCTACATAGACAAAGTTTAGGATTAGGAAGAAATCAGGGTTTATTGGTGTCATGAGGTCAGTTTAAAAAACAGCTGGCCTTTGATGTAGTTGCGTGTCAATGTCGGTTCCTCCCATGACCTCCTGTTCCTGAGGGCATGTTTGCGTTTCGGTGTCCCCGATGGGGAGGGATATAATTGCCTCGCATCTTCACATTTGTCATGATTCATGCTGGCAACATTGCAGGAATATCTGGGGCTTCCACCTATGTTTGATGCCGGGGGCTCTCTGAGACAGGTATAAAAGGGCTGAGGGCTTTGCAGCCCGCTATCCTGCTTCCTCCACTTGTCTCTAAACAGATCACCTGGGTAAGTCGTGCTCTTGGAGGCTTCTCGGGGCTCTCTCCCTGCCTCCATCAATACAGCCTCTCCCCAGACCCTTGCCTAACTCTGCCTGCCCTTTGCAGTACTCCTTGCCTACGTGGAAGATGTCCTGCTCCAGCCTGTGTGCCCCTGTGTGCGGGGTGGCTGCCCCGGCCCCGCTGGCTGACAGTGCCAACGAGCCCTGCGTGCGGCAGTGCCCCGACTCCACCGTGGTGATCCAGCCCCCGGCCACGGTGCTCACCTTGCCCGGACCCATCCTCAGCTCCTTCCCTCAGCACGCCGTGGTCGGCTCGGCGGGAGTCCCGGCTGTTGCAGGGGGCTTTGGCGGCACTTTTGGAGGCCGTGGTGCCTTTGGGGGCTCTGGAGGCCTTGGGGGTTATGGTGGCCTTTTGGGCTCTGGAGGTCTTGGGGGTTATGGAGGCCTTGGGGGTTATGGAGGCCTTGGCGGCTATGGGGGCTATGGAGCCTTTGGGAGCTGCGGATACGGTGGCTGGCGTCGGGGCCTCAGGTACCTCAGTGGCAACTGCGGGCCCTGCTAAGCCCACGTCTGGCTCCTGCCCCTGACGAAGGAGATCTCCTCAGCTGCCCTGGAACATCCTGACATGACATCACAAAGAGCTCCCCTTCGGTGTCACTGGTTTCCAGAGCTTGGAGGTCTTGTGCCTGCATGGGACCCCTCTGTCCTTCTCCTCCCTGTTTGAGCTTTGCTTCAGGACTTGCTGCCCCATGACGATGCAGCCAAGGAACGGACGCCTCCTGTGGCACGGCTGTTTCTCAGTACCGCTCTACCTTCTGCAAGGAGACAGGGACTGCCTTCCTGCCGTCTCCCTGATTCCCTACAATCCCCTACAGCAGTAATAAAAACTGTTATACCACATTCTTGAGCACAGTTTTTCCTTGACACTTCCTATTCTCCCCACTTGCCATATGGACGCACCATCTTTCTGGGTCCAACCCTACCAGTTGCCACCCAGGGCATTCTCAGAGGTCCTGCAGCCATTCCCTCACCTCCACGCCCTACCCCAGGCAGCACAGCTCTTAAAAGAAAGTTGACACAGGCTCCCCAGAGGAAAAGGCCTGGTTGGAGCTACTGCAGAGGCCATGGGGCATCCAAAAGAGGCTGAGGGCCCCCCACCAGCCATTCCTCCACCCGCTCCAGTTTCCCTCCGTTTCCTCCCACATCTCGATGGAGCACTGGCAAGCTTTTCCCCACCACTGGGCCAGAAGCTCTTCCCTGGATACACAGCTTGCCTACCTGTAGCCGGGGGACACAGCTCTGGCCAAGTAGGACAGCAGTGCTCCACACAGCTCCATGCTGCAGACATGCTGCCAGGCCTTGGCTGCCCTTCCTCACACACCAGCACACAAAGCAATCTGCATGGCCAGGCCCCCAGAACACCTGGCCATAACAGCCGTGAGGAGACACGCCTGCTGCCTCCCACCACTCTGCCCTCACCCAGCATGCACGGGATGCTATGTGAGGCAGCACCCAGGGGTTGGCTGGCGGCCCTTGCAATGGAGCCTGGGGAGTTGTGTGGATGGGCAGAAATGCCATTTTTCCCTTCCCCTGCCTTGACAATTATGGGTGATGCATGTTCTCTTGAGCCCCCACCACTGACCAACGTGCTGCCCCGCTGCTCTTCTTGATTTCCCTCACAGGAACAGTCTCAAAGAAAGACCACTGTGCAGAGCCAGGATCACACAATCAGAAGACACTTAGGGAATGAAGGGACATGAGGCGGGTACGGACACGCACTGCCTACTCAAGGCGTTTGTGTTTCCTGGATCTGGATGGCTGCAATGGGTACATGGATGTGAGGGGAACCTGGGGCAGACTTGGTTGTGTCTCCTTCACCCCTTCCCAGTGCCACCACCTGCAGCTGTGCACGTGGGCACAGTCAGCAGGTGGCAGCAGCCCTGACCATGCAGTGGCCATCTCTCTGTCTCCCCAGACCTCCATGGCTGACCATAGAAAAGGCAATATAAAGGGGTCAAACATGCTGTGGTGGCTGTGCAAGATGGCTGTTGCTTTTTCATGTTTTCACAATAGGATTCGGTACTCATTGCCATTCTACCCGGTGAGAGAAGGGAGGAGGTTCAGGGGCCTGTCCTCTACAAGACCCACTGGGGCCTCTGATCTTCAGTCGTAATGCCCTGTCCCAGCTGCACAAAGAATCATAGAATCATAGAATATCTCGAGTTGGAAAGGACCCTTAAGGAACATCAAGTCCAAAACCTGACACCGCACAGGTCTTCCCAAAATGTTAGACCATGTGCCTAAGTGCACAGTCCAATTCCTTCATAAATTCAGACAGGCTTGGTGCAGTGACTAATTCACTGTGGAGCCTGTTCCAGTGTGCGACCACCCTCTTGGAGAAGAACCTCTTCCTGATGTCCAAGCTAAACCTCCCCTCCTTCAGCTTAACGTGCAGAAGCAAGGGTCCCAGTAGCAAAGGCAGGAGTGCAGCCAGCAGCCCAACTGCCCTGGCTCTGAGTTTTGGGGGAAGTCTGGAAGAAGAATGATGAAGAAATACCATGGGTCAAGAATGTGGTGCAACAGAGCTTTTATTGAAGGTCCAGGGAAGCAAGGAGGCGGCAGAAGGGCAGCCCCTGGGCAGAGGCATCCACTAGCACCTTGAGAAAGGTACAGAAGTGATGACCAGAAATCATGCAGCAGGAAGAGGATGAAAGTGGTAGGCTGGACTGTCATGGGGAAACAAGTCCTGAAGGGAATCTTAAGCGGGGAAGTTAAAAGTCGGATTTGAGCACCATGCAGGCACAAGGCCTCTAAGCTGTGGAGGGAGACCACTGATGATGAATGGGAGCACTTCCTGCTGGTGTCATGTCGGGAAATACCAGGTCAGCTCTGGAGCTCTCTTTACTCAGAAGCAGGAGCCAGAGGTGGGTTTAGCAGGGCCCACAGTTGCCACTGAGGTACCTGTGGCCGCGACGCCAGCCGCCATATCCGCAGCTCCCAAAGGCTCCATAGCCCCCATAGCCGCCAAGGCCTCCATAACCCCCAAGGCCTCCATAACCCCCAAGACCTCCAGAGCCCAAAAGGCCACCATATCCCCCAAGGCCTCCATAGCCCCCAAAGGCACCACGGCCTCCAAAACTGCCACCAAAGCCCCCTGCAACAGCCGGGACTCCCGCCGAGCCGACCACGGCGTGCTGAGGGAAGGAGCTGAGGATGGGTCCGGGCAAGGTGAGCACCGTGGCCGGGGGCTGGATCACCACGGTGGAGTCGGGGCACTGCCGCACGCAGGGCTCGTTGGCGCTGTCAGCCAGCGGGGCCGGGGCAGCCACCCCGCACACAGGGGCACACAGGCTGGAGCAGGACATCTTCCACGTAGGCAAGGAGTACTGCAAAGGGCAGGCAGAGTTAGGCAAGAGTCTGGGGAGAGGCTGTATTGATGGAGGCAGGGAGAGAGCCCCGAGAAGCCTCCAAGAGCACGACTTACCCAGGTGATCTGTTTAGAGACAAGTGGAGGAAGCAGGATAGAGGGCTGCAAAGCCCTCAGCCCTTTTATACATCGTACGAGAGCCCGTAGCTAGAAACAGATGTGGAAGCCCCAGATATTCATGCAATAAAGCTGACACCCTTCATGACATGCATGTAAATGCAGGGCAATTATATCTGTCAGTTATTCATGCAATTACAAGCCTCAAATTTTCGTGTAATAAAGCCAGCAAAAATCACGGCAAACGTGGAGTCAGGGCAATTGTATCCCTCCCCACCAAGGAAAATGAGGCAAAAGCATGCCCACAGGAACAGGAGTTGATGGGAGGGACAGACTGTGACATGCAACTATGTGAAAGTCACCAACTGCTGAAGCTGACCTCACAACACCAATAAACCCTGATTTCTTCCTAATCCCAAACTTTGTCTATGTGGAAGAGTAAGAGGTATTTTGCTAAAGAAGCACTGTGCTACACTGTACACAGCCAGCACACCTGTCATTACTTCCGTTTCACAGGGTGGTAAACGGAGGTGGTAGAAGTTTGGGTAAACAGATGAAGCCATCCCACCCACTTGCAGAAAATTCCAAACACTCACCATCACCCTGTACAGGCAAGGGCGGAAGGGCACTTGGGTGGGAGTTGAGGAGCATCCCTAACCATTGCCATTCTCCCTGCCCCGTGGGACATGTGCTACTCCTTGCTCGCCAATTCATCTGAAGGCCAAGTAAAGAGCTGTGGTTTTGTTGATACTGAGGGTGAACCCCCATCAACCTGGGGGATTAGGAATTCATTGGGATTTATTCAAGTCATAAGATCAGCTTCAGCAGTGGCTGGCCTTTCATGTATGTGCGCGTCATGGTCTACTCCTCCTGTCACGTTCCTGTTCCCCAGGGCACATTTGTGCCTCAGTGTCCCCCACTGGGGAGAGATATAATTGCCCCCGCATCACCACGTGTGTCATGAAGGGTAGTCAGCTTTATTGCATGAATATCTGAGGCTTCCACCTCCTGCCTGATTCCACAGGCTCCCTGAGACAGATATAAAAGGGCTGAGGGCTTTGCAGCCCTCTATCCTGCTTCCTCCACTTGTCTCTGAATAGATCACCTTGGTAAGTCGTGCTCTTGGAGGCTTCTCGGGGCTCTCTCCCTGCCTCCATCAATACAGCCTCTCCCCAGACCCTTGCCTAACTCTGCCTGCCCTTTGCAGTACTCCTTGCCTACGTGGAAGATGTCCTGCTCCAGCCTGTGTGCCCCTGTGTGCGGGGTGGCTGCCCCGGCCCCGCTGGCTGACAGCGCCAACGAGCCCTGCGTGCGGCAGTGCCCCGACTCCACCGTGGTGATCCAGCCCCCGGCCATGGTGCTCACCTTGCCCGGACCCATCCTCAGCTCCTTCCCTCAGCACGCCGTGGTCGGCTCGGCGGGAGTCCCGGCTGTTGCAGGGGGCTTTGGTGGCACTTTTGGAGGCCGTGGTGCCTTTGGGGGCTCTGGAGGCCTTGGGGGTTATGGTGGCCTTTTGGGCTCTGGAGGCCTTGGGGGTTATGGAGGCCTTGGCGGCTATGGGGGCCTTGGCGGCTATGGGGGCTATGGAGCCTTTGGGAGCTGCGGATACGGTGGCAGGCGTCGGGGCCTCAGGTACCTCAGTGGCAACTGTGGGCCCTGCTAAGACCACGTCTGGCTCCTGCCCCTGAAGAAGGAGAGCTCCTCAGCTGTTCTGGAACGTCCCGACATGACACCAGCAGGAAAAGCTCCTCTTTGGCGTCACCCGTCTCCAGAGCTTGGAGGTCATGAGACTTCATGGGGCCTAGCTCTCACTTTATCATGTCCCTGACGAGCTTTGCTTCAGGACTTGCGGCCCCATGACAATGCAACCTCATGGAACTGCCTTTTCCTGTGGCTGGCTGCTGCTCTCCTCCTCTCTGCATCTTGCAAGGAGTTGGAGGCTGCCTCTGCCCAGGGGCTGCCCTTCTGCCGCCTCCTTGCTTCCCTGGACCTTCAATAAAAGCTCTGTTGCACCACATTCTTGACCCATGGTATTTCTTCATCATTCTTCTTCCAGACTTCCCCCAAAACTCAGAGCCAGGGCAGTTGGGCTGCTGACTGCACTCCTGCCTTTGCTACTGGGGTCTTTGGGCCGCTGGGGCAGGGCATTACAACTGAAGATCAGAGGCCCCAGTGGGTCTTGTAGAGGACAGGCCCCTGAACCTCCTCCCTTCTCTCACCGGGTACAAAGGCAACACATCCCCAATACTACTTGGAGAACATGACAGAGAACTTGCACAGCCACCACAGCATGTTTGACCTCTTTATATTGCCTTTTCTATGGTCAGCCATGGAGGTCTGGGGAGACAGAGAGATGGCCACTGCATGGTCAGGGCTGCTGCCACCTGCTGACTGTGCCCACATGCACAGCTGCAGGTGGCGGCACTGGGAAGGGGTGAAGGAGACACAACCAAGTCTGCCCCAGGTTCCCCTCACATCCATGTACCCATTGCAGCCATCCAGATCCAGGGAGCACAAACGCCTTGAGTAGGCAGTTCGTGTCCGTACCCGCCTCATGTCCCTTCCTTTCCCAAACCTCTTCTGATTGTGTGATCTTGGCTCTGCACAGTGGTCTTTCTTTGAGACTGTTCCTGCGAGGGAAGTCAAGAAGAGCAGCGGGGCAGCACGTTGGTCAGTGGTGGGGGCTCAAGAGAACATGCATCACCCATAATTGTCAAGGCAGGGGAAGGGAAAAATGGCATTTCTGCCCATCCACACAACTCCCCAGGCTCCATTGCAAGGGCCGCCAGCCAACCACTGGGTGCTGCCTCACATAGCATCCCGTGCATGCTGGGTGAGGGCAGAGTGGTGGGAGGCAGCAGGCGTGTCTCCTCACGGCTGTTATGGCCAGGTGTTCTGGGGGCCTGGCCATGCAGATTGCTTTGTGTGCTGGTGTGTGAGGAAGGGCAGCCAAGGCCTGGCAGCATGTCTGCAGCATGGAGCTGTGTGGAGCACTGCTGTCCTACTTGGCCAGAGCTGTGTCCCCCGGCTACAGGTAGGCAAGCTGTGTATCCAGGGAAGAGCTTCTGGCCCAGTGGTGGGGAAAAGCTTGCCAGTGCTCTATGCAGATGTGGTAGGAAGAGGAGGGAAACCGAACAGGTTGGAGTAAAGGCTGGTGGGGTCCCTCAGCCTCCTTCCTCTGCCCCTTGGCCTCCCTGTTGACTTTAACCAGGCGTTTGCCCTTGGGGAGGCTGTGGTGACCTTCTTGTAATGGCCATATGTGCAGGGCCTTTGGAGGAGCTGAGGGAGTGCCTGTGGTGCTCTTGAGGACTCCCCGATGGCAGCTCCCACTCCTCACAGGAAGAAGCGAATGGAGGAAGTGTCACAGAAAAGACAGGGTCCAGAATGTGTTTTAACAGAGCTTTTATTTCAGGTCCAGGGGAGCAGGGAGGTGGCAGAAGTGTAGTCCCTGACTCCTTGCAGAAGGCAGAGCGTTGGTGAGCAGCAGCCCAACAGGAGGCGTCCAATTCTTGGCTGCATCATTGTGGGGCATTGATTCCTAAAGCAAAGCTCAAACAGGAAGGAGAAGCACAGAGGAGCCCCATGCAGGTGCCACGCCTCCAAGATCTTGAGCCCGATGATGATAAAGCGGAGCCTTTAATGGCAACATCAGGTGGGAAAATTTCAGGGCAACTGCAGAGCTCTCCTTCATCACAGACTGGAGCCATAGGTGGGCTTAGCATGGTCCGCAGTTTCCCCTGAGGTACCTGAGGACCAGGCGCCAGCCACCGTATCCGCAGCTCCCAAAGGCTCCATAGCCCCCATAGCCCCCAAGGCCTCCATAACCCCCAAGACCTCCAGAGCCCAAAAGGCCACCATAACCCCCAAGGCCTCCAGAGCCCCCAAAGGCACCACGGCCTCCAAAAGCGACGCCAAAGCCCCCTGCAACAGCCGGGACTCCTGCCGAGCCGACCACGGCGTGCTGAGGGAAGGAGCTGAGGATGGGTCCGGGCAAGGTGAGCACCATGGCAGGGGGCTGGATCACCACGGTGGAGTCGGGGCACTGCCTCACGTAGGGCTCATTGGCGCTGTCAGCCAAGGGGGCCGGGGCAGCCACCCCACACACAGGGGCACACAGGCTGGAGCAGGACATCTTCCACGTAGGCAAGGAGTACTGCAAAGTGCAGGCAGAGTTAGGCAAGGGTCTGGGGAGAGGCTGTATTGATGGAGGCAGGGAGAGAGCCCCGAGAAGCCTCCAAGAGCACGACTTACCCAGGTGATCTGTTTAGAGACAAGTGGAGGAAGCGGGATAGAGGGCTGCAAAGCCCTCAGCCCTTTTACATCTTTCCCATAGAGCCCGTGGCATGGGGCAGGATGCGGTGTTGGAAGCCCCAGATATTCATGCAATAAAGCTGAAACCCTTTTTTAAACACGTGAAGGTGTGAGGCAATTATATCCTTCACCATCGGGGACACTGAGGTACAAACCTGCCCTGGGGAACAGGGAGGTGATGGGAAGAAGAAACCATGATTGTCACCAAATGAAGGGTCATTGGCTTCTAAAGCTGACCTCGCAGCAACAAGAAACAACAATGAATTTCTAATTCCCAGGGTGATTGGGCTTCAACCATAATGCCAACACTGCCACAGTTCTTTGCTTGGCCTATAGGTGTATTGGAGAGCAAGGAGTACCGCATGCCCCATAGGGCAAGAAGAAGGGCAATGGTTAGGGATGCTCCTCAATTCCCACCCAAATGCTTTGCAGCCCTTGCCTGTACATTGTGATGGTGTTTTGTCTTCTTCAAGTGGGTGGGACAGCTTCATCCCTTTACCCAAACTTATACCACCTCTGTTTACCAGCCAATAAAAGGGAAGTAATGACAGGCATGCTGGCTGTGCAGAGGGTTTCAAAGCACTTCTTCTGCTAAATACCCATGACTCTTCCACATAGACAAAGTTTGGGATTAGGAAGAAATCAGTTTATTGTTGCCATGAGGTCAGGTTCAGGAGTGGCTGGCCTTTCATGTAGTTGTGTCGCAGCCTGTTCCTCCCATCACCTCCCCATTCCCCAGGACGCGTTTGAGTCTCAAAGTCCCCAATGTGGAGGGATATAATTGCCCTGCATCTCTGTGTTTGTCATGATTCATGATGGCTTTATTGCATGAATATCTGGGGCTTTGTCCAATGCCACCTGCCCGATGCTGCAGGCTGTCTCTAGCAGGTATAAAAGAGCTGAGGGCTCCACAGCCCTCTATCCTGCGTCCTCCACTTGTCTCTTACTGCATCACTCGGGTAAGTCCATGCTTTATGTGCCTCTTCTATTCTTCAGCAGTCATTTCATCAATTGCATGTATTGGTGTGGGTTCTGCCTTTGTTTTTGCAGTGTTGTATAGGCTTGGTTTTAATGTAGTGTTTCATAGCTACAGAAAGGATGGATATTGAATTTTTTAGGCATGGTGCTTTGAGCATTCCAATGAAATTGAGTCCTTTGGCTCTCTTTCTATGTGCTTTGGATGATGTGTTTTTTCCTGTGTCCTCCGTGTCAGGGAAATCAAGTTGTTCACACCAGCTGTCCAAGTGAAAACTGTGCTTATGCTCTGACTGATTTACTTGGTGCAGAGCCTTTCCTGGGGCAGAAGCTCCAAGTACAGGAGGGCAACAGGGTATTTGCAATGTGATGATGTTCTGACCCCAGCTCTGCCTTCTCTCGCAGCTTTGCCTTCAAATTGGAGGATGTCCTGCTCCAGCCTGTTTGCCCCTGTGTGCGGGGTGGCTGCCCCGGCCCCCTTGGCTGACAGCGCCAATGAGCCCTGTGTGCGGCAGTGCCCCGACTCTACGGTGGTGATCCAGCCCCCGGCCACGGTGCTCACCTTGCCTGGGCCCATCCTCAGCTCCTTCCCTCAGCATGCTGTGGTCGGCTCGGCGGGAGTCCCGGCTGTTGCAGGGGGCTTTGGTGGCACTTTTGGAGGCCGTGGTGCCTTTGGGGGCTCTGGAGGCCTTGGGGGTTATGGTGGCCTTTTGGGCTCTGGAGGCCTTGGGGGTTATGGAGGCCTTTTGGGCTATGGAGGCATTGGAGGTTATGGGGGCTATGGAGCCTTTGGGAGCTGTGGATACGGAGGTTGGGCTCTAAGCCACAGGTATCTCAGTGGCAACTGCGGGCCCTGCTAAACTCCAAAGGCCTATGGAATGCAGTGTTGCATTTGCCTTGAGCCTTTACAAACAGCTGCCCTTGATTTCTACCACCAGATGCAGAATAAATCTTTCAGTCCCTCTTTCACCTATGCCAAAGCAGCTACTTTAATCTACTGCTCCTTTCTTTTTTGCAGAGAATAACCTTGCAGATATGTATCTGGGGGCTTCAGGATATTAACAATGCCTTTTTAAAGCTCCCCTCTATCTGCAATACAGTAGAGCAGTGCTCATCCTCGTGTGTCTCCCCTCTCTGCCCAGATCTGAGGTTCCTGAATGGTGTTAAGAAGGGGAAATCTTTGAGGTGAAGTCCTGTGTTGTAACTTGCTGCAGCTTTAGTATTTCTGTGATTCCATTTCATTGTTTCTGTGTTTTTTTTTTTTTTTTTCTCTTGTTTCCTTTTTTTTTTTTTTTCTTTCAATTTCTACTGCATTTTCCATTCATATTAAAGAATCTGTATTGCATCAATAAAATTTCTTGTCTGAATTTTGTCTTCACTTTGATGCGAGATATCTTTATACATTGGTGATGATGTGAAATACCAGATGTCAAGTGGGTTTGGTAACATTTTTGTGGAAGCACTGTTTTTCTCTTAGAAAACATTTTGAAATAAAATGTGGGAAAGTTGCTATCAAATAATTAACTTCACTAATACAAATAGATTTAAAGGCAAAATTCAGATTTATGCTTTTAATGATTTATAGAGGAACGGAAACTAAACTAGTTAAGTGTTTCTTTCTTGTTGATCCTGTGGGAAAATTATGCATATTTTCACATTAAAAACAATTTAGTATAGAGGAAATTGATACACTTTTCCTTTCCTCTCGATGGAAAGACAAAAGAAAATTTTTATTGGGACACAAAGCAATGTTTTTTCAGCTCATTGGAAACTTGTGCTTATCGTTGCCACCCACCAGTTGTGATGCACCAAGTTTTCACCCTGCAGCATGTCTACTGCCTTTGCTTTCCTCTGCAGGTATCTCTGGAGCTTCCTTTCAGTCTTATGGCCTCAGGGAAGCTCCATGCTTTGTCTTGGAAGGCTATGCCTAGGCCCTGGGTTTCTCCACCTGGAGAGCTGCACCCAGCAAGGCATGCCTTGCTTGGGGCTTGGGGCCAAGTGTTGGAAAGTTGCTCTGTCCTGAGATGGACACGGGAAATTTGGCACAGATCATTACCTGAGAAGTGGCAACTGTCAGAGACTCAGGTTGGTCCTGGGGGCTGTCAAATATTAAGCTCATATCTAATGAGATCATGTAGAAAAGTGTGTGTGTGATTTTGTGATACTTGTGCACAAAGAGGAAACATGAAATACCTATGACAACGAATAAATATACTATAAATTCAATTGAGAAGTGAAAGAAAAAGGCAGCAATTATGTTGTAATGAAAACCAAAAGTCATAGTTTGGTATAGAAAATTTATTTGGAAGGAGACAGCTTTTCTACAATTCTGGAACAAAATTGTACATAATATAAAGATTATCTTTCTGGGGGTTCACTGTGGTCTGGTTTATCACCAGGACCAAAGTGATGCAGCCTATATATTTTTTTTTTCCTTCGGTGCAGTTGCTGTGTGCAATTTCTAGCATCCTAAGTCACCTCTCTAGACTCAGTGTCAATAACGTAACTGAAGTAAACAAAGCACAATGTAAGCAGATGACTAAACCAGAAAGCCAGAGGCTAACAAACCTAAGCTAAAGGCAAAAGGAGAAACTGCACACATGAGCTGCCTCTCACAGGTGCTGAGTGTTCACAGCTCTCCTCCAGCTGGAGCCAGGCGATGCCCAATGCTGAGCTCCTGCCTGGCCGCTCAGCCCTCCTGCATTGCCAGGGGCTTGAGCTACCTGAAGCCGCTTCACATCCCAGCTCAGTATGTCCACCGTTTTCCAGAGCGGTACAAGTTGCATGGATGTGTCCATTGGGAAGAATATGTGTAGGAGTATTTAGGAGCGCACCGAGGCTCTGGGCGAGCGATAACCTGCGGGGTGAGTTTCTCCACTGCAGCCTCCAGCCTCCCCTGGGCCTCTGCTGGCAGGGGGGCTGCAGCAGGGGGCTCCGCCAGGGCCACCTCAGAGGGCTCTGAGGCTCCCACCACTGTTTGCTGGGGGTAGGTGGTGAGGATGGGCCCTGGGAAGGTGACGACGACGGGTGGTGGGTAGATGATCACCCGGGAGTCGCCGCAGGCAACCACGCAGGGCTCGTTGCTGCTGGCAGCCAGGGGCTGAGGACACTTCGCCTCGCAGGGGTTGCTGCATGCCAGCTGCTCGGAAGCCATTGCCTGGCTGCAGAGGAGGGTCCTGCAATTTCATTGTGAAGTTAGAGGGGAGGAAAATAGGGGAAAAAAAAAACAAATATACCCCGTGTGCTTGGCTGCTGATACTTCTATGCTTGACTCCAAGAGATCTTAAGAGAGATAATTTGAATAAAGAAAACAGCATAGCTTCTCTCCCCAGCTCAACAACATTTTACTTAGCCTACACCTATTTATCTTTTCTAATTTGCTGCTTTAATCATGCTCCCTCCTCATCCTCTAGGAGCGAAAATCTGGCCCTTTTCCTGTGTGCCAATTCCAAACCTCACGTGTGCTCTAAAAGCTCATCTCTTGCAGTATTTTCTGGAGATGCGTTGGGTCTTGTTCCAGCAGCCTCCTTCCTCCTCCCACGGGCAGCCTCTCAGGGCAGTGCCTACATTCTTTTTTTTACAGAGAGGGGTGCAAAGGGCGGGGAGAGACAGGTTTTCAATAGAATTGAGTACCGAGTGATCTGTTTAGCAGCCTGCTTAACGTCTTCTATTTTCCATGCAAATTTCTGGTATTACCGAGCATTGTTCCATTAAAGCACAGAAGAAATAAAGGCTAAGAATAAAAGGGGGATTAAAAATACCGTTTTAATAAGTAAAACACCACACTTACAATATTTAAATTGTGGATGAATGGTTTTGCCAACCCGAATGCAAAAGTTGCAGCTCTAGATTGGGGCTTGGGTACAGACAAATTTAATAATGGTTATTTCTTTCTTCACATTAAATCTCTACATACAAGCTAGTTCTCCGTGGTATAGCATCACACTAATTTTTAAACTTGTAAGTCAAAGACATGGTACAGTGAAGAATAAGGAAAAAGTATTGATTTGTTCTCAGTTAAGCCCTGTGTGCTGCAGTGTATTAAATTACTGTCCTTAAACGTTTGAAAGTGAGGACTAGGGGATATGGCAGCTTTAAAGCACTCCTCACAGTAAGTAAATGCAGAATGCTTCTAAAGGTAGAGGGAGGATAATTTGGAGCTAATCTATAAAATCAATAAATCTTATGTATGGAGAAGTGATATACAGGTTCTTAAATTATGTAGCCAAAAACACTTTATAATAAACAATTAAACCACAAAGCATAAAATGAAAGTATCTTAAAAGCTACTTTCCCTGACTTCAGGAGCTCAGTGTTACCTTGTACCAGATGCTAGCACAGGGAATAGGCAGGGCAATGAACTCACATCTATTTACTTGTCTCAGCTGTATTCTCAAAAGTAATTTCAAATATACTCAAAAGGATTCTCAAATACATCATTCTTCAGGGAGAGGGGAAGCATGTCTGCTATTTTTCCCCAAATACCTTCAGGTTAGAATTTAGCTTTGACCCAAAAAAATGCTTACCTCCATCTTTATAAGAACACATTAAAATGTTAGCAAAGTCACATTTTATTAATTAGAAATGAAAGCTTATTTTCCACAGTTACATTATGTAATAGTATCGAACCATCACCAGGTGTAATTTGTTGGGACTCCAAATAAATTAGCTAAGGATGGACAGATTAAGAACAAAAGCAATGCTGCATCTCTGTAGTTACACTGAACTACCTTCAAACAATGAGGTTTTACTTCAACAGTCGTTTAGGAAATTCCCCCACTTAACAACTGACAAATTTCCTATGCATGGCATATATGTAAAAACAGAGCTAAAATCTATTCTTAGTACTTTTCTGAGAAATTTTCTAAATGGAGAGTAAAATTTCCCAATTCTCTCATAAACTTAGTAGCCCAAAGGAGTCTTGAAAAACTCTTCCTTTTATTTTACAGCCTTTATCCATCAGACAAAAAAACATCTGTAGAAAGATGCTTACTAATGTCTCTGATAGAGGTTTTAGTCCCAAGTTTAACAAAACTTACGCTAAAATAACATTAAACTCAGTATTTTTATAGTTGTCAAATCAGACTTACTCAGTGTACCGCAGAGAACAAGTCAAGAGAAGTAGTGAGAAGAACCTTGCACGGAAAGTGTATTTATATCCTTTCTCAGATTGCCTGGAGGATCTGAGACGCCCTTTGTGTAAAGGGCCTTAATTACTTATGAAACAAACTTTGTTGCATGTATTACTCCTGTAGTTGCTGTAATTGTTTTGCTCACTGTTTATGATTATCTAAAGCTAAGTTAGGTAATAATTCAAAATGCAGACTGTAGCCTGCAAGTTTCTTTCATCTTGAAATTTCCTTGTTTTACTCTACTGATTTCATTAGGAATTAAAAATACATGAATGAATAGGCTTCTAGTGACTTACCTTTGCTAAAAACAGGATTGCACAGGGAGTTTTAGAAATGTCAGTGACAAATTGTGTCAACACATGCAAGATTTATTTTCCATATTGGAAATACAGGTAACATCTCCTAACATTCTCCATGCCTAGATAAATCTCTAGAAGCACAGGGCTTCTTCCTCATCTGATACAATGTTAGTGAAGCTGATGGATGTGTTCTTACCCAAGTCAGAGGAGTTATCTGGTGCAAAAACTTTAAAGAGCAGAACTATCACAAAACTATCTATTAAATAAAAATGAAGTCATCTCCAATTATGAAGTCTAAAATGAGGAGTTGATTAAATAAATGTTTTACACTTTTCATTCTGTATGAGGTCAGAACAGTCTAAATCCACTAGGATATTATTACTATTAACATAAAATAACTTCCAAGCTTGGCATATTAACATGTTTGTGAAGTACTTTGAAATCTTGTTTCCCCATGTCTCCAGAATATTCCTGATAAGCTCTACAGCCTGGGGGATGTTTAGGGTGTCTTCATTAAAAAGAATTAAACCCACTGTCATGGTGTTTATGACATGAAATTCTTTTTTAATGTGCTTGGTGTCTTTATGCATGAAGCTTCCCTCCAGAGGGAAGAGAGAGTGCAGTGGACCGATTTCTTATAAAATGGGTTTCCCACCCACGCCTGTCACTGAGGCCCCCCCCGCCCCGGAGGCTGCCTCCACCAGAGGGAGCCTCCATGTGTTTGGGAGCCTCCCCTCATGCGCTGCTCCTCTGTGCACATGAGGGCAGAGTTCAGGTATTGGGAATACTGGCACAGTCTTTGAGCTGTGGATATAGGCCACAGCAGAGGTGGCCTCAGGTTTTCATGGTTTGGTTCTTGCGAGGTGGTGTCGATACGGAGTATGCATCAAAGGAACTCACAATTCAACTGCAAATAGTGGTGTTTTTTTTTTTTTTTTTTTTTTCCTTTTTCTTCTCCGATGTTCTCAAGGTCTCCTGGTCCTAAGTTATGCATAATTTGTAGCTAGAAGACTACTGCTGCCCCCCCCGTATTGCTATTTCAAAGCATGACTTTTAAAGCACATGTAACAAGAGTGAAATTCATCCCAATAAACGTATTCTAGCTAAGCATACTGGATTTTTGCTTCATCTCCACAGCATTTGGGAGATACCCATGAGTACAGGAAATAAGTAGGAACTGAATTCTGGCTGTCATATTAAGATGTAGTCCCTTTGCCCCACAGGAAAATGAACTCTTCAGAATTCCCTCATAATTTAGCAATACTCTACAGATTTATTTTTATTTTTTTCCCTTCTGGTTTTCATGTTGTACTCTGGAGTGACTCATAAAGGCAACAAAAGGTAAAGAGGAAAGAAGACTGCATACACCACAATATACAATGTTAATATTGTGAGCATCTATTAATTTTAAAATTATTTTAGAAAATTACATCCTTGTGTAAGGCAGGGCCAGCATTAATAATAGCTCTTGCCTAGCTAAGATATGATCTATGTGGTCAAACCTGTTCTGTTCAACTTCAGAGCACAGAAGTCTTCTTTGTAAAGCTGAGTCAGGGGCACTTGCTAATGAAGAAATAATCAAAGGAAAATGCTTGTGGATGGATGCTCTGCTGATGTAGATCTGCAACATTCATTCTGGGTACTTCAAAGAAGTTCTACATGCTTACATCATCTGTAAACACATTATATCAGCAAAAATTCTGCCCATTAGGCATGTAAGAATTAAAATATAAGTCCAGATCATTAGCAAATGTTAATCAATTATGTATTAATTTATAGATCCAACATTTCTTATGCTAGCCAAATCTCTGGCTTTCTGGTTTTATACAAACTACAAGTGAAAGTTGAGTAATTCAAAATTTGAGGCAGGGCATCAGAATCTAATTAGGACAATGCCAGAAATGACCTTGATATCTCTCCTTTAAGGTGATACTATTGCCCAACACTAGGCGTCACCTACGGCTATTATCATTATAGACCTATTTGCATAAGCCACATATTCATAAATGATTATGAAACATTTGCAGTCCTCAGCATTCTCATGGCGTTTAACTACATAGGGTGTTTCCAGAAACACCTCATAAATCCCAATGTATGGCAGAAGGAGAACAGCTGAATAAAGGTGCACAGATACTGGAAAAGTCCACCAGGATGCATATCAGGCTTCTCCAAGCATGTTTGTCAGTTCAACAGAACAGGCACTTTTCTGAAGATCTTTCAAGAGCACTAGTGGATTAAAAAGGGGAAATTTTTCTTGTGTAATGGCCTTGTGACACATGGTTGCTTGCTGGCTCTCTGCTTTCCAGGCTTGTCAGGACCAGTGACGTGGGGTCCAGGGCTCCCTGGATATTCCATGTCTTCACCAATTCATTACTTTTGTTTAACAGCCCAGGAAACAGGGTACAAGAAGCAAAGACTTCTACTTTTTCTTCCCTGCTATGTGGGATTAACCTAGTTTTTGAGCATTGAAAAACAACAAAGAACTCTAAACAAATTGAAGTCTGTGTGAGAAACTCAGAGGAAGTAGGTGTTCAAAGAACACAGAAGGGAGCAGAGGGAGCAGGGCAGATGAGAGACCTCCTTCACTACGTGCTGACCAGAGCAGTGTTGAAATGTAATACAAGAAAGTCTAAGTGCTAATTTATTAGGAGCAGGAAAGCAAAAGAAATCATTTAAATGATGTAAAATGTGTTTGGAGTTTATGTAGGTTGTGTGTTGTCTCTGATCCTACCATGGATCTTATTTATTTTTTCCTGCTAATGCTGTGTTTTGTTTTTTGTTTTGTTTTGTTATTTTTATTTTTAACATTTAGATAGAAACATGAACCCTGCAGACAGGTTTAGGAGACACCGAGTCAACCCTGGTTTATTTAGCCTCCACAGCTCCCTCTAGTTGCCCTGTGTGTCATTACATAACCTGCCTCAGTTTCCCTTTGTTTTGAGTTTTCTTTATTTTTCTCATCTGCTTCCCAAACACTGGCCCCCAGCCCCTCATTGCACAGTGTCAGGCAGCAGCACAGATGGTACCTGGCAGATAAGCAGCAAGCTGATTTCCTTCTGCCACAGGTAAGGTGCACAGCCCTAGTCTTAAGTGACTTGTTGCCTTCAACATGACTATAAATATGGATGCTGAAGATGCTGTTTGGTTTCCTAGAATTAAAGAGCAGACCAGATTAAATTGTAACGGTGTACATCCAAATTTCACTACCTGAAATGTCATAATCAAGCTGAAGCCTGCCTGGTGTTGACTATGAAATAGCAATGTAAGGGATGGTCCCTGAATGGGACCATATCTGGGATCATCAGACTGATCTGTCGAAAGGTTTAGAAGGAGCTACTGTTGCTATGTATTTGTCACTATAGATGAGCAGATGCACAAAACTAAAAGGCTGAACTGCCATTCTAGGTGAGCACAAGTTATAGAGAAAATGGAGCCAGGTCCTTTATGGAGACAGATTGCAGGAATATGAGGAGCAATATGTGTAAACAATGAGAGGGGTTCTGATAGGATGAAAAAAAATCCTGAGAAAGAACAAGAGTTTGGATCAGAGACCTAAGAAAAATCTTATATTAACCAATAATTAGATCCGAGTCTGGTGCAATTTGGCTCTATCAAACTCTAACATCCCTCTGCTATTCTGAATGATATTATATGAAATCATTGTACATATCTGAAACTTCACTTTAAAGCAGTTATTTCTCAATGAAAATTGAATGAAGAACATGCAGAATGGGTTTTGGCATATAGGAAGAAGGGGGGGGGGTGTCAATCTTGTGGTAGTAGAGCTTACTGAAACACTGATTATTTTTAATAATGCAGTGTGGTGCATATAGAAGATTTTGTAGAGCCTTCACAAAATTCTTTGAAAGTATTTGCTCTCAGCATTCCGCAGGATATATTTAACAAGTGAGTTTCCCCTCAGGGAGATCCCACATATTCACCTCAAAATTTAAGGACAATTTATGGTATGGAAACCTGAAGTTATTTAATCAGGATCAAACCACAGGAATGTAAACAAATTATACAGGAGAATGAAGAAAGTATTTTTAGCAATCTGTGGGTGTAGCAGCTTAATTCATTGCGAGTCATCCTATGTCCTCCCTGGCAGACCTCAGAGTTGGGATGGTTACAGGGTGAGGAATGCTGTCTGGCACACAGACCTCTGCTGCCACATCACAGCCTGGGGGTCTGGCCCTTAGTGGTAGTAAAAATAGTCAGAGCTCAGGGGCTGGAAGTGAAGATTACTGTGTCACTAAAGTGCCACAAATGAAGTTTGTACATGTAATTTAAAGTGCTCTTTTTTACTTGATATTTTTGTGCAGAGCCTGATAAGGTAGGGTTCAATTTGTTTTGTTCCTGTGGTTGGTGCAGAAAAAGTAAAAACGAGTATGAGATGAGAATTTTGAACTTGTTTCTTCTAAAACAGCCATAGATAGGTGTTATTACTGAACAGTTCCTTTAGAGGGCAGACCAGAAGTTAGGGATAAGGAATGTAGAAGTAGCAATTTAGGGAATAAAGAGAAGACAAGAATACAAATAGTATGAGTAGATTATTACGGTCCTGCCTGCACATAGAAGATCTCTGAAATGGAAGAGGGGCAGAAGAGAATGTTGGGGAGAATCATGAACATAGCCTACCTCATGGGAAAGTTTGAAGTGATGAACTTTTACATACTCAAGGTTTATTATTGAATGCATCTGATCCAGATAAATAGCTACTTCTTAGTAAAGATCTGATCCCAGGGCATCAAAGTTGAGTTAAGTGATATTAACTTTATAATAGGCACTTTGCCTATGTAAATCAATACAAAGCACTTTGGAATTATTTTGAAACTCTTTCCCTGAGGGCATTTTGGAGATTTCCCAGTGAATGATTTTCTCTGAGACCCTCAGAGAAGCACCTCCCAAACTGCAGGGAGCAATTGGGAGTATAAATCTGATTAAGCCAAAGCCCAGGTAGTACAGAAACAGTGTGCAGCAGTAGAAGCAGGCTTCTAGTACACAACCTGGACCCCAGCAGTCCTTCCCCTTCCTAGAGCGCATAGTTCCATGGAGCTTCCCAGTGTTGACATCAGTGCTGTGCACACCTGCCCTCCTTTTTAGGATGGCTGTTGTTCGAGTGTTGGGACCATGTAGCAACTGACTGCATCAGCAGCAAAGTTACACCTATATGCCAGGTCACTTACGGGTCTGTGACCAACACAAGCCTTGCACAGATCCTTGGGAAAGGAATAGCAAGGAACATATACACTCCGGGATCCTCCATCACCAATGCTAAGACAAGTGTAACAGCTAAATCTGTAGGACGTGTGGTGGTAGCAGGTTTGCAGGTGAGAAGTAGCTACTAGTACCTGACTAGCTGATCTGCTATTACATAAACCACTATGTGAGATATGTTCATGGGGCTGGACTATTGCAGGGAGCAGATATTCAAAATACATGAATATTTTGTATTCATGCCCAATGTAAACTGAGTATAATACATACTGGGTTGCTAAAGGGGAAAGAGAGGGAGATGCCTGGATTCCACTTTCTTGGTGTTTGTCCCATGTACTTCAAAAAGCCTTAGGGTATGCGAGGGGTGGTTTGTTTAAAATGGAGGGGAAAATAAAATAAAAAAAAATAATAAAAAAAAGCTTGTTTTCATGAAAAGTTGTAAAATAATGATCTCACCTGCAAAATACTTCTTGAAATCCTCACACATTTCTAAAGTGTGGGTGTTACTCAACATCTGGATGTCTAAATCTGAAGGCATACACTTAGTTTTGCAACACTGCATGTGTACAAACATAATTAATGTTTATGAAATAACCTGGAAACTTCAGAGATACGTGCTATTACTGCAAGGATCACATAGAATCCCTCAGAAGTGGGTCTAATTTATGGGAATAGAAGCTACGGCTTTAATTTGCAGACTCCAAGAGTTCGAGTAGATTAGTATGGAGAGGATGTCCTGGGGGATGGGGAGGGCTGTTGGAAATAGTCCTCTGGGAATTACAATGAGGGAAGAAGGTTTCCACTTGAAAAATCTTGTGAGGCATCAGCATTTGTCTCTGACTTCAGGGTACAAATTTTTATGTAATTTTTCATGGATTTACTCCTACAGGCCTAGCCTCAAATCCACCCCCTTCTACTTGTCTTTTTTTCCAAACATTTTGGAAACACAGGATAATGGGGTAGGGGAGAAGTAGATGATCCTTCCTAGTCACAGAATATAGACAATTTAAAAGCAGAATCACTCCTCTGCTTGGCTTCTTCAGCACATTAATACTTAGCCTAATAGCACATGAGTTCTAGCTGTTGTTGTCTGTTGGCCAATTGACGTTTGCTTTGCATTTTTAAGTTGCATGTATCCAGGTTGCGGGTGATTTTTGCACAAGTTGTCCCAACAGAGTGACCCAGAGACTGCCACAGTGCCCTGCTGTTGTGAGTGCTCAGCTCACGATTTTACGCAGTTTTGGGAGAATAGACTTGCTAGTTTGCTAGGAAACTCATGGTGGCACTCAAGACAATCTGAAAATCTGCATGTGTTGTGCATCTCTGTGCTCCTAACAACTGGGGAAGGAGTGTGGAGGGTATTTCATGGTGCTCTATGCTGCTGTAGCCAGGTGGATTCCTGTGAACCGCTGTGCTGCTGTGCAGCGCATGGCCCCCTCTGAATACAACAGCATTTTTCTTCCACGCAAAAATGCAGTTGGGATGGATGCTTTAAAAAATGCAAAGGTTTCTAAACATCAGGTAGTGATTTAGTTAATGCTGGTGTGGGTGGTGCACCTCAGGCAGGTGACAGCACCGCTTGAGGTGGGACTCATAAGGGTTCAAAAATAGAGTGTAGGGGAAAAAAAGGAAAAACAAAAAGTGCATGCTGCATGATAATGTTTAATGCGAATGAAAAGCTGAATATACATGCACAAAATTAGATGGATAGGATATAATCAGAAGAGTTCCAGGACTTCATGAGGGTCTACAGTGAATCTCCAGTTCCATGGTTCTGCATAGGTTGTTCTTTTTTTGCTCACAAATATTTCACAATGAAATCTGCTGTTACAATTGCTTGAACTTTTTTTTTTTTTTTTTTTTTTTTTTTTTTGCCCTGGTTTGCATTAAATGAGATATAGGCAGAAAAATAAGCTGGTAAGCCAGTACATCATGGGTCTTAAGCAGAAATAAAGTATAAGGAAGACTTACTAATGCCTGAGAGCTAACTTTTTTTTTTTTTTTTTTTTTTGGGGGGGTGGTAAATGCTGGTTCAGCAAAGTATACACGTGAATGTCAATTTTGATAAAAAAAAAATCTTTTTGGAACCCAAGATTTTCAGTCATATAATTTTAAGAAATTGTGTTTTCAAGATGAATTGATAATAAAAAGTCAATGTTGGCATAAAATCTTTAATTTATTGAGAGATACAGTTTTGTCAAACCAAAAATATTTTTTTGAAAATCTTGTTTCTTGGAGAATTCTTTTTCATTTCATCCTAATTTTGGATAAGATCAATGGTGAAATTCCAATTTCTTGTAGTTTGGAAATTCTAGTCCTCATGCAGGTCTAGTGCCAGGAAGCCATGCTTTTATCGACTCCACTGGGAACTGTGGGAGCTCAGCACTTCTACAACCCATTATCCATAAACTTAGTCATGATCTGTCTTTTCAGTTCTCGTTTTTACTTAATCCAGCATGGATATCCATGGATTTAGGCTGGCCTGCAAGTTCTATAACAAAATGGCTTGGAGAAGTGAGGAGACAAAGTATTACAGTTTCCTGTATCAAAAAATGGTAATCCTGAGTTACATGCTGTCCCAGAACCACACATGCCCCTGAACCCAAGAGATCCCCTGGAACCAAGTAAATTCCCGATATCGAACAGTGCAGTAGATCCCACTATGGTTTGCTGAGGGAAAGTGGTGAGAGTTGGGCCTGGATAGATCACAGAATATGGTGGCGAGTCAGGTTCCACTATGTCCACTATCGTGTCGGGGTATTTTATGACACAGGTCTCATTGGAGGTGAGGGCAAATGGCTCAGGGCATACCACCCCCGGCGGCAGGCAACACTCGTCGTAGGGAGACATGTGATGGATCCAGACCTGAAACACAGCAAGAGGGAAGGAGAGAAAAGGCAGTTGTCAGTCCAGCAAGGAGATAATATATTGCATGTCAAGATTTTTGGAAGATAGGATTGTGTGCTGGATATAGCAATTGGGAGTATTCCAAGTTGCAAGTATTTTAGGTGACTGTATGTCCAGTGTCCTCTTTTTGCAATCGTCTGTCTCCCTCCTACTGCCTGTTCAAACCTTGCTGAGAGCTGTAACCAAAGCTCAACTCTGTGTTAAAACTCCAGTTTTAATCCCCAGCACTGGCAAAATCAAAATACAGGGATGAAGCAAGTTACCTCACCTCATCTGGTTAGAAGTGGAACAGTAAGAAATGGGATGGAGATCCACCCATCTTTTATTAGTCTCATTAGTTATCCTCCAGATTACAGATTCTTATATTTGAAATCACACAGCTCTTTAAAACTGCTCCTGATATCAAGGTCAGGTTTTCTTGGGCATTGTTTAATTATAGATTAACAAGCAGTCCTTGCCCTGAATTGTGCCCACACTAATTAGGTGCGGCAAACACAGTGAGGGAGAAGTGATAATTTTCTTCACTTGATCAGTGTGGAACTGATGTGGAAGAGATTAAGGGTTGGCAGAAAGGGTGGGCCTAAACTCATTTCCCAAATGAATCCCAACATTTACTCCATGAGTCTACAGGAAAAAGAAAATTTAGGGGAGATTTCTTGTCTCCATCTAAATGTCTTGTTTTAGCCACGCGTCTGTGTTGTCCTCTCCCAACCTCAGGGCTGCATCTTCAGCTTTTGCCAATTGACCCCATGCCTTTGACTTGAAGGTAAGACAAAAGCAACAACAGGCTATTTTGTCAGCTGAAGTGCTGGATCTGGAATGGCTAGTTTTCCTCTGACCGGGTAAGAATCACTACCACAGATCAGTCTAAGGGCAGGGATCCCCAAGTGGTGTGAAGGAGACCAACAACTTGTGGAAGCTCACCCTAGAACCCATGAAGAGAGGTGAAGGAGAATTTGTATGATCCTTCTAAATTAGTAATTCAGCACTGCTTAAAATATATTTTAAACAAAACCAGCAGTAAAGTGACTCTTTAATAGGAAAAAAAATGAGCTCCAGTCACTGTAGGCTTTTAAAAATATTTAGGGCAGCTTCAGCTGTTAAAAGACACTACTTTCTGTGAAGACAGCTGAAGGTGAGAACATCAAAAAAAATATGTATTTTTTTCCAATGTTAATTTGTTTAATTTGACATAGTCTTTATAGTATGAAAAGAATGCTTGCCAGTATGAAATTATTGAGACTTTCCAGAGTTCTGAGGGAATTTTATATACCATTCCTAGTCTAAGTGAACTGTTGTCCTGAACACTAACATAGTTTGCAAATGCCAGCTTCCACCTCTGAAGTATAAAACTTCAATTGACTTAAAACTAAAGGTCAATAGAAAGTATATTTCTGGAAGAATACCCCCTTACCATTTCCTAAGTTTAACCTATCATTTGATAATATTTAGATAGCAATAAGTAATTGATTCAAAATTGACTTACCCGGATCACCAAGGAGAAGAGTTTAAGAAAAG
Organism: Anas acuta; assembly: GCF_963932015.1. Lineage (NCBI taxonomy): Eukaryota > Metazoa > Chordata > Aves > Anseriformes > Anatidae > Anas > Anas acuta. The sequence goes on along the minus strand of NC_089006.1, from coordinate 2,489,280 downwards.
TGATTAGAAGAGTTCTACGTAGCAAATGCTTTTATACACTTAGTCAAATTGCCTGAAGGATGTGACACCCTTTTTGCATGCAGTCTTAATTAGTTGCAAAACAAAGTTTGCTGCATGCATAACTTCATGCAAGTAATGAAACTGTTTTGCTCGCTGTTTGTGTTTGCTAGCTATTGGACATTCACGTAGTGTGCTAACATGCTACTACACCCTGCAGGCAGGATTCACTAACATTTCATGGGTCAAAAAGAACTAGATATACTTCATTAGCCACATTTCAGTTATATCATAAGTTGACCACACTTTCATGTATTTGCTCTATCTCCCATCAAATTCAATTTGTGAAAGAAAATTAAGGGAGCACCAGCAGTACCACTTGCTGTCAGGGAATAGGATTTTATTGTTTTTTCCCTAATTTGTGCTGGTGTGCAGCATGGTAAAGAAGAGTTTGTCCCTAAAATTCCTTACAGGGAGCTTAACCTGAAGCTGTTACGGCTCTAAGTGAATATTCACATTTAAGGAGAACTAAATACATCTGTAGTCATCTTCCGAGTAAGACTGCCTTTGAATGGGATTGGTTTCTAGGGAGAGACCTCTGTTATTTAACATCCACTTTACAAATAGTGCTTGCATAGGATTTGAGTGGAGCATGTAGATTTATTTCAGCTTTCTTTGTAGGGTTTGACCATGTTACAATTAAAGACAGGCAGGTGTCACCCACGTTTTTTTGCCACTGACTCAAAGTGAAGTCATAGAGCATCATGGTAGTATGTTTTTAGGGTGTTTTTTTTTTTTTTTTTTTTTTTTGACTGGGTTGAAAAGGGCAATACTACAGAAAAGGGAAGATTGCAACAGGGAAGATTGTACTGTACTATGAAACTGGTGTTTCCATCCAGCCTTTGTTTTTTTCAGTGACAGTACCAAAGTGATGACTGGAAAGAACATGCACAAAAAATAGCTCTATCCTGATTAGAAATTAATTTAACACATGAGAGACATAAGCTTAATATAAGACTACTGAAGAATAAGAGAAAATGAGGGCTGTCAGTTTGTCAAGATTTTTATGAGTGAGACAAAAATGTAAAATTAAAAATGTTTTTCTAGTTACTTTAAAGAGGAAATCAGTATAACAGAAGCATGTTAAATGAGGAGAAGGAAACTGGGATTCGCTGGGAGCAGGCTTCTGGAGAAGTTAGTGTAGATAGAAGAGTTTTTGATGTCAGTCACATGACACAGCAGCTCATAACTCAGAATGTTCTTAATTAAAATACTTAAAATACATAAAAGTTCTTAATTAAAATCTTTTAGCAATACTAAGGATATGGATCATTTACATGTTTGGAAACACACTTGGGTAGTACAATAGAACTTGCTGTGTTGCATTAGCATACCTGAAGCATGATGTTTTATCTGCATAAATGACTGGGAATTGGTCTGAAATCTTTTGTTCTGTTCACAAGTCTCTGTAAATGCTTTTGCCTTAGGACCCCTGTGAACATCCTCCCAAGCTACAGATAGCTTATGATATGAAGGAAAACTTTGGGTAAATAATTACAAACAAAAGAATCCTTCATCAAGTTTGTAAGGCAAGGGAGGCAGGCATGTCATCTTCCTAGCACCACACAATGGTTCCCTTTCACTTGGAATATAAATCTTGTGAAAGAGAAATAGTAGTTTTTGATAGCAGGGTCTTTGTCGTGGGGTTCCATAGCCTGACATCTACTTTAAAACAATGAAGTTTATTACAAGAATAAGAAGCTGACTGGGACTGGAGTAACAAGAGAAGCGACCCAGTTGAGAGGACTCTAGGAAAGACCTCCCTGTCCAGATGAAAGGTAACATCACTGCTTTATCAAGATACGTGAGGAGCCCTGACGGGTCCTCCTTTGAGAGAAGAGATGCACCAGCCGTGCTGGAGACAGTAAAGATCTAAAGCTGAAATACATTATTTCATTAGCACTTCACAGTCCTGAAGAAGGACTGAAGTCAAGGTTGGCGACCGGACGCTTCAAGTTTGCATAATGCAGTATATTTATTTGGAGACAATTTTCCCATTTTTGGTCCCTTTTTGCTTCTCTTCTTCATCCTTGTTAGGAAACTTTAAACTGCCAGATACGTTGTGCTCTTGCATGTGCATCAGCTTGCCTTCAGTCTTTGCAGAGATTACCAGAGCATTTACCATGACTTGTCTAAAATATTTCAAAATCAAATGTCTGCTTGAAGCTACGGGGAAAAAAATTTGCCTATTCCTTCTGCATAACATATGTAAGATATAGCTTCTATTCACTGAAGGCAAATGTCTTATTGTACAGATTAAGAGCTAAATTTCTTGATCATCTTGTGTTGATCTTTATTGTATGAATAGGCATTTGTGGGGAATGCCACTGAGTGAAATGGGTGCTTCCCTTCTGCCAGAAGGTGGCAAGTTTGGAGTAAAAAGGTGGATTTGTGTTTAACCCTTAGAGCTGCCTTTATATTTATTTTTCCTCCCCAGCACAGTGTTGTTACCTCTTAGCCATGTTGTTTTTTAAGACCATGTTAAGAAATGGGAAAAATAATTTTTCTGACTAAAAATAGGAAATAGGATTTCTGAGCACAGCAGGAAGAAAAGAGTAAAGGTAAATAAGAACGTCCTAAAATCTACCATGTAATTAAACTGCCTGAGCACTCAGCTGAAGAGCTGCAGGTATGGTCACACACATATATGGAGAATCATATATATTTTGAATGAATCTACTAAATAAATTATTTTAACAAAATTCTGGTTCTTGCAAATTGACCACAATATAAAATTCACACAATGTGCTTCTCATATGCCAAGTCAGGATAAACCTGAAAAACTTTTTTTTTTTTTAAAAAAAAAGACAGTTCTTAACGAACTATAACACACGACTGGTGCCATTCTTAGCAATGAAAGCTGTTGTATGCAGAAGATCCCTTAATTACTGGAAGTGCCCATTTATTTAGTTTTATAAGCAGAGAACAAGTATCCCTGTGATGGTCCAGACATGGAGCCCCCCATTGAGAGACACTCATGTGGGTGCCATGCAGGAACCCAAGAGCAGCAGTGGCTGTTCCTTCCCTGGGGCTGGGGTTCTGGTTATCCTTGGACCTTGCTTGAACCAGGGCAATGCCCTATGGAGGCTTTGCTGCAAGCGCTTCAGGCAAACTGGATACGGTCTTTAGTAAACAGTACAGGAAGATAACTGGAAGTATCCAGTAAACAAAAACACAAACACCGTAGCTGCCAACTATGCTCATCTTCTGTGGTTTCAGCACTTTGTGACATTAATCCAGGCTTAGCAGTCACTACTCATTTTATGCATCTTCTGACTCCTTTCTAAATGTTGTCCCAGAGACTGGTCAATGCTTTGTGCTCATTGCATCCTCTTTTTCCAGTGCCTTGTCACATTATGTCGTGGGGCTCCTTGAGACTTTTACTTTCTTTGCAATTTTGGGCACTATACTGAATGCTACCTAACTTCCCTCACAGCTTAATTTTTCATTGCCTTGAGCAAATTTTAATTCTAGTTATTATCTAGATTTAATAAAGTGAAGCACAGAGGCTAAATGAATCACCAGAGGTCACTTGGTGAGCAAATGGAACAGCCTGGAGTAAAACAGGCTTTCTTCCTTGGCATTTATCGTATTTATAATTTGAATTCCAGCAACTGTTTGAAGTCTTCACTAAGACTGTGTTGTATCAGGCAAACAAAGGACAAGTCCATGCACTGAATAGCAAGTATTGGAACTGATTAGACCTGGGAAACAAAAGAGGAGGGATTATTATCTCTTACAAATGCAACTTTAATGCACAGGGATTAAGGGAGGGGCTGTCAGTTGAGAAAAGCACAGTGAGCAATTTTTGACATGTCCTGAAATGACACAGGAAATCTGTGGCAGTCAGGAAGTAAACACAGACCTGAATTTTAAAAAATGATTGAACTCCGAGAGTACCCATTATAGTCATATTTTCCCAGTGCTGTTTCTACAATAAAACTGAGGATTTGGTGCAAAAGCTCAGTCCCTAAGATGTCAGAAGTGTGTGTGACTGTGACTAGGCCAGTGATTTGGGTAACGGAGTGTCCTTCTCTCTGGGGTAACTACTTCTAGAGAAAAGAGACCTGAATTTGAATCTGAGGGAATAAGCATCCAAAGGGATTATAAAGGTCTGGACAAAATGTAACTTTTCAAGAAGGCTGGAGACTCAAAACTGCTTCTTTTTCCTTTGCTTGGAAAAAATAGTGAGCACTGCTTTTTTTCATAAAACAGAAAAAAAAATCAAAGTTTTTCAAAGCTAAAGTATTGTTACCATCCGTGTAACAGTAGTTAAAATCCGTGGCTTCCTTTATGTTTTTTGAAACCTAAGTTGTCATTTAACAAATCTGCAATTATCAATGCATGCAAATTAATGCCTATGGAATAAAATGATCTTTATTAAAAAGAAATCCCCCTAAAGAAAAATATACATTCAAAATCATCCTTTAATAGTTGGTTACCAGGGAACAATTTCTTTAAGGTGGATTTATATGCTTTTCTGAGCAGAATAGCTAAAGAGAAACAAATCAAGGAAACAAGTAAAGGAAACAATAAGTTGAGAATAAATTAGGAAATAGGAAGCCTCTGTTGTGGGGACTTTCTTAAATTAACTGAAGGATTACAATTTTTATTTTATTTTATTTTATTTTATTTTATTTTATTTTATTTTATTTTATTTTATTTTAATTTAATTTAATTTTATTTTATTTTTTTGTGCGTGTGTGAGTTATTTACCTACCCAGAATTTTATTTCTACAAGTAAGCTCTTCATGCACATTTTCTGACCTTCATATTCTGCCTTTAGGTTTCATTCATTAGAAATTCAGAAAACCTAGAATATCACTTGAATCATTCTCCTAACTCTGAAAACAGCCTCTGGAATTGAAAGGTGTTTATTTTGTCACTCATTTTTCAATCTGAGTCTATGAATGTTTCAGGTTTTTCTGAGACTCTCCCTGCAAATGCAAACAAAACTAAACTATATGTGCAGATCATGTACTCTTACACAATTCTTACTCTTTCTTGTTTGCACATACATACAAGAGGGCAAGCAAGGAGGTGCTCATTTGTGTAATTTCTGAGAAAATGGTTTTGTATGAGAAGGTTCAGGTTTTCTTTGTAACACTTTTTTTTTTTTTTTTTGTTTTGGTTGCATATTTTGAGAAACCTGACAGCAGTGCAAAGCTACTTTTCAAATGAAAATCAAACAAAAATGCATATGTTGCAAACACCTTAATACATAACTAGAGAATGTATATTAATAACCTTGACACATTTCAGGGTGACTTTGTAACTCTTTTAAAACACTGCAATCATTCTGGATACTTAAAATATGATAATAAGTGTTTTGCATGTATAAATCATTAATGAGGATTTGCAGAGTGCTTTGAAATCCTTTAATATGAAACTTCCGCAGGCTGTTTCCAATGACTGTCATTGCTTTGGGACCTTTACAAAGACATCTACTGTATAGGAATGCTTTAGAAGATGAGGACCACAGATTGAAAGATTATTAACAAAGAAAAAAAAAAAGGAAAATATTAGCAAGTAAGAAAATTAAATAGTTTTTAGAGAAAAGTGGTGGAGCATAAACACTTTCTATGCTGAAATCTCATATTTCACGAGATAAGATGGTACCTCAGATATATTACTTTCAATATCTTGTCCAAAGAGATTTACTCATATAGTTCAGGGGTTTATACATTCAAGTTGCTGAGAGAGTTTTTCACACACAACTATAAATGTAATTCAAGTATTATGAGAGAGTCCTCTTTACTGCTTATCAACATTGTCCAAAGAACTGATTGCTAAGACCACATGCAACCACCTTATACCACTGGTCTGAGGGTAGGAACCAGCTCTCTTAGAGTATAAGATTATAAAATTAGGGAGCATAGAAAATATAAAAATTTCTTCTCCTTGTACATCAGTTCCTGTGCACTCATTCCCCTGAGCATACAGATTCCCTGAACATGGCCAGTGACAGAGGGCACTAAAGTAATAACCACTGCCTTCAGTATTGCTTCGTATGGAGCCTGGTGGTTCCCTGTAATCCTTTCTCTGAGATCCTCAGGTGTCTGACTTTGAAGGTGGGTAAAAGCTGTGAGAGACATCCAGGGAGAAAGAAGGGGAAAGAAGTCAACCAAATGCCTCCTGCTTTACAGCGAAAGCTAATGTTCACTCCAATTGAAAAATGATCAGAGATTTTGGTTGCCAAAGCCACAATGCCTCAAATGAGAAAGAGTTTTAGAAATGATTTGACTTGAAAGCCAAGACATATCTGAGCAGCTCCAAATTTAAATCCAGAAGTAACTAGTCACTGTGATGATCTGTTTATCTTTCCAAGCAGTGGGCTCCAACTCCCAGCCCATCTGTCTGTTGTCCTTAAGAGTACCACAGCTAAATTATGATTTGAAGGGAGAGATGAATGGAGAACAAGAGTATTGGACTGATGACAGGCAGCCTGCTCAATACACCAGTAATTGTGCCATTGATAAGGGACCAGTCCTTCAAATACGTTTATAAAAAGAGAAAATCTGTCAGTGATATGACTTTTATCCTGAGACAATATGATTAACATTATTATTTCTAACCTTGGTGGTAAAAATCATTGCAATGACAGAAATCTATGGAATGGTGTTTATTTGCATCTACCGGGGTCACCCAAGATTCTTTAAGGTGGGAGTGGGATCTAATGAGAATGCAGTGTAGGAAAAAAATTGCATTATGAGGCAAGAAATCATGACCTGATTAAGACCTGATTGGTGGTATGACATGCGTGACTTTGATCTGTTTATCGTAAAGGGATTCTATTACTCAATTCATGGGTGTCTGAAGCCAGTACCACACTTTAAGTATAATAACACAGCACTTTGCATGTATAAATCATTAATGAATACTTGTGATATGACATTTGATCCAAGGAGGCCACAGAGCTTCCTGATAAGAGTTACTGCCCCAGGGATCCTTCTAACACACCTTATAATTTAGAAGGGATTTACAGATTTATTTTTTTTTACCATTCTATTAGAGAAGGAAACAAGTAGCAGGTAAACAACTCCAGATAGGAAATCTGTCTGTAGGGAAGGGCAGATCTCAAGGTATGTGAGGCACTTTCCCTGATGAGCTTGTTCTGTGGGCTGTCAGCTACACCTTCTGACACAACAACCCAAGACAACCCAAGAATGAATTATGCAGGAGAGGAAAAAACTTTGTCATCCTTTGTGGCTGCAACTTTTCACCCTCATACTGATGGATAGACCCTTTAATCAGAATCAGTGCCCAAACAAGCATCCTGGGGGGCAACCAAAGCTTGTGTTCAGAATGATGCTATCCATCAGAAAGGGCAAGGAAGGCCAGAAAGATCTTTTTCTTAAAATAAAAACAAAAACAAACAAGCAAACAAAAAAACACTGAAGTACCATTTTCTGTCTAGACAACACACTGATGTAGAAGCAATTACAATGTAGCAGCCTCTTCAGTCTCATGGCAAGTCTCAAATCCTTCCTTCTCTCACCTGAAGAAGTCTACTTGCCTTGGGATCACTGGGTGTAAATTTTTACTATGAATCTGGAGCAGACATATGGCGCTAGCTATGCAGGTAAATGCTTTAATTAGTATTCTCTTAGTAGAACTGAGGAAATAATTTTTCACCGAGATGGACAAGCTGGTGAAAGACAAACAGAGAGAAGCAATAAGTCAGAGAATTTGTATAAAATGCAAATTATGCAGTAACGACAGGAACAGACACAGAAGTTGTGGCAGCAGGCTAATGCTCAGGAAAGTGGGTGGTTTGTGTTGGTGGTTTAAAAAAAACAACACACCATATTCCAGCTTTATTTTGTTGCCTGGTGCTGCTGCACTACATAGTCATAAGAATTTAGAGTAGATGAAGATCTGCTCCAGAATTTTTATAAAAGGTTACTGTTATGACACACAAAACTACTTTTTAATGAAAAATGTAATAACCTTGGTTTGAAGCTATTAAATGCTGTCTGCTTATGGAGTAACCATGACTCTCAAATTTAAAGTGATGTTATTATCCAAGTGACATATCTGTTTAAATTTTGTCATATACTTGGAATATTTACATACTATATGCACTTTGTATGTCTCAACCATTAATGAATATTTGAGACTAACTTTGAAGTTCTAACTTTAAAGAAGCCAAAGAAGAAGCTTCAATATTGTTATACAGCCCTAGGGATCTGTAGACAGACACACCTCACTGGCTTCTAAACGTATAATAGAGGTAAATGAAAGATCAAGATGATGATATTGCTAGGTAGAAAATTTTATTTTAAGTGAAATACACTTTTAAAAATGAAATTATATTTTATAAAAACATTTCCATCAATCAGGTAATTGATCACCTATTACACCTCAAAGATCACCATTGGATAAATTCCCAATTAATTTGTTTTTGTTTCTCAGTTGCAGTAAAATATGTTTTGGGGATGATATTGGGCTTGACTCATGCTCTAATGAAGACAGAGAAATAAGTACTGAACTCAGAATAATAATCATAAAAAAACAAAACTGGATGTGATGTTTTGTAGGAACACTGATAGATATATAATTTGATCCCTTCATAGTCAAATTCTTGTTTTGCTGTAGTCATGATGCATTAGGCATGATTTTAATGAACAAAATTAAAACATTTCTCAGAAATGTTTCATGCAATGGAGAAAAAAAATCAAGCTTCAGACTTTGTTCATTTTTCTTCATTTGGTTAGCCAAAACTACCAACTCAAATTATTTGAATCTAATATAAGTAATTGTTTAGTACACCACCTCAATGTAGCACTTGGTTTTCTGTGTTTTGGTATGGTAATAAATCAACAGAAAGTATGTGTCCAAGCAATTACATGGATGCCATTTTCTCATGATGTCAATTGATTTAATGTCTTTCCTATAGGAGTGGTGTCTGAATATTTAAGTGGATGTTCTGCATACAAAATTGTTATTCAAGTACATGAAATCTTAGTGTATTACATCCATAACTAGATAAGGAAAACAACTGTTTCAATAACCCATATCCAACATCAGATGAGAAATGCTCTGTAGAGTAATTTTGGATTACTTTAAAAAATGAGCTAATTTGCTGTGCTAAATCCCTAAATCAGTGTCTCTTAAGGTGCAATACTTTATCCTTTGAGTTTCATCTCAAATATTTAATGAGTTGTTTTTTTTTTCTTGTACTTTCATGGTCTCTACTGCTGCCAGTACATGGATGATTCAAAGTCCTGTTGTGAGAACAGTTTTGTCTGTACTTCACAGGTGCCTGGACTGCCTGATGATGCACAATGGACTGTGATTGATATCTTGAATGTGCAATTCAGTCTCTGCCCTGAAGAAACTGCTGAACTGTGTAATTCATTGTCCTTGAATGGTTCGAACAAGAGTCCAAAAGCCTGAAAGTTTTTGGTCTCAGCTTATTGAGACAATTCTCACTCTGACTGATATCAGGAAAGGATTCAGAAATCTAACTACTAGTGGATTCTTTTTCTGACTACATCCCAAAATATGAGATTTCCTCCAAGAATTCATTGGTTTACTGTTGGAAGTCAGAAAAAAAAAGGGAAACATACTCCTTAAGATGTTTTACAGAAATTAAAGGATTGAAGTTTTAAGTTGCCTTGGAGAATACATTATAAACCACAATATGATTTATGAAATAAAATAGTTAATTTGACAAAAAAAAAAAAAAAGTTCATATTACACAGAGGATGTGTTGTAGTTATGATTTACTAAAAAAAAAATATAATTCACTGTAAAATATATATCAAAGCCATATACAAACTTGATTTCTACAACAAATCTAAGAACTACAGAAAAATACCTGGAAAATATTTTCTGCAGATGATGTAAATTTTCTCATTGTATAGCTGCTTAGGATGAGTCTGGCATCATTCTAACTTAAATTGGCCCCAAAACAAGTAGGTGACTAAACTAACAGAGAGAGGAGGAAAAGACCAGTGCTTTTCAAGCAGAGTGCCATAAATGGCCAAATTACATTAATAAAGTATACAGTAATCGAAATTCATTTGATCTGCAATTATGATGCAAAAGACAAAGATCTAAGGTAGAAGAGACATACCATTAGCAAGGAATTGCACTGGGAGCATTGCAAACACCAACCCCAAAGACTGTGTCACTAGCACTGACTGCTTTGCATTCAAGACGAACTTGTTGGTACACAAATTACAAATGCATGGGGTGCCTCTGGGCCTGGGGCAGCCTGGAAGAGTATAAAAGCCCATCCAACATTAAGCTCCCTCATCCACTTCTCTTGCCTTCTCCTCCTTGGTGAAAAAGGTGAGCTGCAAGAGCCTTCTCCTCACTCCCCTCATTCTCTTCTTCTCCTCTTGGCCTTCTGACCCTGACTGAGTCTGCCTCCATGTAGCTTTGATGTGGGCCTTGCTCCTCACTCCATCATTGTTCTGCTTGTCACTGAGAGAGGAGGTGGGAGAAGGACTTAGGCTGTCTTTGCAGGGGTCCTTGAGCACCCAGGCCCCCAATCCCCTCTCTGTCATTGTGCACCCCATGCTCCCCAGACTATGCCTTCTGTCTTGGCCAGCAGGCTGTCAGGCTGCTGCTGACATGCTGCATGTGCTTTCCCTGCTCTCTCTTCCAGGTGCGCCTCCATCCCACAGCCATGTCGTGCTACGATCTGTGCCGTCCCTGTGGGCCAACCCCACTTGCCAACAGCTGCAACGAGCCCTGTGTCCGGCAGTGCCAGGACTCCCGTGTGGTGATTGAACCATCTCCCGTGGTGGTGACCCTGCCCGGCCCCATCCTCAGCTCCTTCCCCCAGAACACCGCTGTGGGATCCACCACCTCAGCTGCCGTTGGCAGCATCCTGAGTGCTGAGGGAGTGCCCATCTCCTCTGGGGGCTTTGGCCTCTCTGGCTTTGGTGGCCGCTACTATGGCAGGAGGTGCCTGCCCTGCTAAAGCTCATGAGGATGTCCAGTGAGAGCATCGACCACGAAGCCCGAAGCCAGGTGCTGGACTGAAGACGGAGCTGCTGGCCAGAGTTTCCAGATGGGCTGAGCACCCTCGTGGCCTCCTGCAGAGCAGAGAGGGAAGCCAGGGTGCCAGCCTGCGCTGTCTGGAAACATGGCCAGCAGACATCTTCTTCTCCCACTTTCTTCATTGCATGACAAGTCCTTGTTTTCTGCTGCTGTTCTGTGCCATTGGTTCATCTGGAAGCAAGTCAAGAGTGTCCTGTTTGTTCTTCCTCTTCCCATGTAAGGGAGGAAGACATGCAACCCATTGTGTTGAAGTGGGATCTGACTGCCAGCTCTCCTTGTGGCAGCTTGGACTGGATCCCTTCCTCCATGTGCTGCTTTGATTCCTTCTTCAGACTCATTAAAGTTTATGCTGCATTATAATCTGTGTCTCCTCATATTCCTTCCCTATTGGGATTCCCAGCCATTCTCTGTAGAGAATGGGCATGTCCTGAATTGTAATATTCTGGTTAGCCACCACATCATCTCTCTGTGCCTACACTAATGTTTCTGAATCACTCAATGAGTCCAGCAGAGCCGCAAAGTCACTGTTTCTGTGTCTGCAACACCGTTCTCCAGCAGCATTCAAGTGAGGGATTTTGGCAAGTCCCTGTCTGACCCTCTCCTACCACAGCAAGGAGAGGAAGAAATCATCCTGGATGCATCTGTTGTGCTTTTCTACTGTTCTGCCCCAACCTGCAAGAGCACCAGCATCAGGGAGGAAAGTAGCATGGTTTGTGTGTGGTTGTTGTGTCCAACTACAACAGGCTCTGGTGATTGCTCTTGCCATGGGGGATGCAGGGGATAATGAGCTCCATAGCCCTACTTCCCATATGCTCTAATCCTCAACAGGAGATTTTTTTGTCTGTGTCACGCACTCCTGCTTGAGGCATAGTGCAGGGCACCTCTCATGCTATCCCCTATGCTGGGGAAATCCTACAACACTTTACACCATAGCTAAAGGCCTGCCTTCCCTGACTGATTGCTTTTTCAGGCAAAGTCCTGAGTCTTGCTGTGTGGGAAGACCCTCAATAAACACCCTCTTTGTTAACATTCCTGAGTCACCCTGGGCTGACAGTGGGAGCATAGTGCTGTGAAGAGCTGATACCGGAGAGGGAAGGCAACAACTGCAGCAGGTGATCAGGGAACGTAGGGAACTGCAGGGAACTGGAGCTTTTGGGCAGAGTAGCATTCTGAAGACCGACTGCTGGGTAGTACTGGCCAGTGGGAAACCACATGTGTGTGTTTGCTGAGATGCATGGGGAGAGGAAATTGAGGGAAACGATTGTTGTGCTTTGTGCTGTGCTGGTGCAGCCTCACATTGAGTACTGTGTTGAGTTTTGGCTGCCACAGTATAAGAAGGTTATAAAACTATTAGAGTGCCCAAAGGAGGGCTACAAGTTGGTGAAAGGTCTCGAGGGAAAGACATATGACCAGTTTTCTCAGTCACCTGTGTTTTTCAGCCTAGAGATTAGGAGACTGAGGGGAGGCCTCCTTGCAGCCTACAGCTTCTTCACGAGGGAAAGTAAAGGTAGGCCCTGTTCACTTCTCTGTGGTGACAGTGGCAGGACCTGAGGAAATGGCATGGATCTGCAAGAAGGGAGGTTCAGGCTGGATGTTAGGAAAAGCTTCTTCACTCTGAGAAGGCAGTCAGCACCGGAACAGGCTCCTCCTGGGAGTGGTCATGGCACTGAGGCTGCCGGCATTCAGGAAGCGTTTGGAAACCACCCTCAGAAATATATTCTGATTGCTTGGTGGTCCTGTGTGGAGATAGAAGTTGTACTTGATGATCCTTGTGGGTCCCTTCTAACTCAGGATATTCTAGGATTCTATGAAGCAGAGGTCGCGATGCATACTTTCCTCTATAGACATCCTGCTGTCATTCTCAGGCCGTGCCAGCTTGTGATGAGTTTTCGTGTTGCATGGGAAGTTTTCCAAGCATTTTGCAGTGGAGGTTATTGAATTAGCACACAGTTTGAAAGCAGAAGTTGCAGGAAGCCTTGAGGAGGAGGAAGGAGGAGTTGTGAAGCCACTACATCACTGCACTGACCTTTGGTAGTGTGAGGGGTGTAGACTTAGCATGTGTTGGAAAGGGGTGTCTCTCCTCAAACGTCCTTCTTCTGTTGACTGGGGACTTCAGGAGGCTGCCCAGCAAAGGAGGGAAGGGCAAAGAACATGTGAATTCCTCCTGTGTGAGATTGCAGACAATCTAAAAGCCAACAGCTTATCCAACCTGACTCGCATGTTCAGACCTAACATAGAATTATTTATTATGTGAAGCATTGGCGATGGCCACTCCCATCATAGAAAGCTGTTTTTAAGTCATACCTTGTGTTTTAGTATGGGAAGGAAATGTGAGTTAAGCATTTTTGAAATCGTCAAAGTAAGGCTCTTTAGGATATGTGGCTGTCATCAAATACTGTAGCTGAATACCCCTCATCACTACTGTATCATTTTCATGTGCTGATGCATCATTTCCAATGGAAATATTTTGGTCTATAATTCTGTCCATTTAAAGGAGTGTGCATGGCCAAATAGGCATGTCATGAAAAGGGTGCATTAATTGGAACAAAAAATAGTGTCCCCATTTACTTTGACTTCACAGTTTTGCATAGAAGATGAGCTTGTTGTGAAACAGATTTAAGCCCAAAAGGTGTCTCTGCGCCTGGGGCAGTCTGGAACAGTATAAAAACCCATCCAACAACAGGCTCCCTCATCCACTTCTCTTGCCTCCTCCTCCTTGGTGAACAAGGTGAGCTGCAAGTGCCTTCTCCGTACTCCCCTCTTCCTCTTCTCCCCTTGGCCTTCTGGCCTCCACCGAGACTCTGGCTCCATGTAGGTTTGGTGTGGGCCTTGCTCCTTGACTCTGCTCCCTCTGTTGCTGTTCTGCTTGTCACTGAGTGTGTTTGCAGAGGCCCTAGGACCCCTCTCTGTCCTCGTCGACTGTGTCCCTGTTCCCCAGACTATGCCTTCTGTCTTGGCCAGCAGGCTGTCAGGCTACTGCTGACATGCTGCATGTGCTTTCCCTACTCTCTCTTCCAGGTGCGCCTCCATCCCGCAGCCATGTCGTGCTATGATCTGTGCCGTCCCTGTGGGCCAACCCCACTTGCCAACAGCTGCAACGAGCCCTGTGTCCGGCAGTGCCAGGACTCCCGTGTGGTGATTGAACCATCTCCCGTGGTAGTGACCCTGCCTGGCCCCATCCTCAGCTCCTTCCCCCAGAACACCGCTGTGGGATCCACCACCTCAGCTGCCGTTGGCAGCATACTGAGTGCTGAGGGAGTGCCCATCTCCTCTGGAGGTTTTGGCCTCTCTGGCTTTGGTGGCCGCTACTATGGCAGGAGGTGCCTGCCCTGCTAAAGCCCATGAGGAAGTCCAGTGAGCGCATTGACCAGGAAGCTCGAAGCCAGTTGCCGAACTGAAGATGGAGCTGCTGGCCAGAGTTTCTAGATGGGCTGAGCACCCTCGTGGCCTTCTGCAGAGCAGAGAGGGAAGCCAGGGTGCCAGCCTGCGCTGTCTGGAAACATGACCAGCAGACATCTTCTTCTTCTCCCACTTTCTTCTGTGCATCATGAGCCGTTGTTGTCTCCTGCTGTCCTATGCCATGGGTTCATCTGGAAGCAAGTCAAAAGTGTCCTGTTTCTTCTGCCTCTTGCCATGTGAGGGAGGAAGACATGCAACCCATTGTGTTGAAGGAGGGTCTGACTGGCAGCTGTCCTTGTGGCAGCATGTACCGGATTCTTTCCACCATGTGCTGCTTTGATTCCTTCTTCAGACTCATTAAAGTTTACACTGCATTGTAATCTGTGTGTCGTCATGTTCCTTTTCTTTATGGATGCCCAGTGAAGCTGTTCAGGGAGAAATGTGATGTCTTGGAGTGGAAAAGCATGGGTGAATATGGCCCTAATATGGACCTCCTTCATGTCTGGAGTAGTTAGCTAGCCTGAAGAAAGATGGTCATTAGTGGAGATATGGAGAGGTGGAAGGGTGTCTGGTGTTTTAAAGCTAAAATGAGAGTGTCCAATATGTAACCCAAGAGATTTGTCACCAACATGGGAGGTTTGCTGCTGTCTTCCAATTTATGAGGCAAACCTTTGAATTTCTGGAAGGTATGTTTGTGAAGGCCAGTGCCCAACTGGATGAAGCTCTGATGTTATATTACAGCTCTAAATATTTTGTTCTGCCCATCTCTCCCCATGCATATCTGCCAAAGCCTCAGATTGGAAAGAGCCCTGAAGAAGGTAAAGGGAGAAGTGGAAGCTAGGGCAGTCTATTAGAGGATGATGTGAGCTCCTATTTTTGGGTTTAAGTCCCTCCCTCCTCTGCTCTTTTTCTCTGTGGGCAATCCCTTGCTCCAGGCCCTCCAGTCCTCACTGAGGTTGAGTAGGAAGCTTCTCTTTTGCTCTACCCTCTGGAGGACAGTATAATTTTGCACCAGATGGGTATATTCTCTTAAAGACAGAAACCACCCAAAAGATCCATGCATCTGTCCTTGATGGGAGACCCTCTAAAATGCACTTTGCTCTATGTTTTTAAGGCATCCTGTTCCATCTCCAGAATACAGGAGTTGTTAAAAGATACAACTGGGGATAGAAGTCAACATCCTCAGTATGCCGTCTGAGAGTAGTGTGTTACAAGATGCTTGAGGTCTTGTATAGACCCTCCGTATGTGATTCTGCATTGGGGACTATGGAGAGATGATAGAAAAATGCATTTTTGCATGCAATGTCTTTCTTGTGGAGAGTTTTTAATGGAAGCAGCATGTATGGGAAACTGGTGCCCTGTATAGTTTAAAGATGATTAAAATTCCTTTGTGTATGGAGATCCTTATTTTCCGTGCAGCAATGCTGTGTTGCAGTCACACTGTGGATTTATTCTGCATGCAGATTTGCCTAGATGAACATGCCCTGTCACCTTAAAAGCTCCTTTCATCTTCTTAAATGAGGAATTTGGTTGGGCCTCTGTGATTAGAGAGTTGCCTATGTCTGGTGGAGTCCCAGCCTCACTGGGGAAGGCATTCTGTCCACCCCGTGGGATGAGGTCGTGAGCTGTGTACATGTATGTTTAATATCCCAAGCTGGGCTGTTGTTCCCCCAAGAAATGTGCTGCCTCAGGAAAGCACAGGGTGTGGCTTGGTGTTGCCCCCTCGGCACATATCCGCAGGGAGGTCCTGATACCTGCTGCTTACCCAGATGCCCTCGGTGGACCTCCCAGACCTCCCTTGTTTCTGGGCAGGGTTGTGTGTAGCATGGAAATGTTGCCGTGTGTTTTTGTTAGGGTGGTTTCTTCAAGAAAGCAGCATATCTAGATAATACTGACTTTGGAAAAGCAAAATCATTCTTTCTGAAGCATGCTTGCTCTGGTTATTGGGGACTTACAGACAACAGTGAAGGAGGTGAGAAAGCAAAACAGCCAGGATAACTGGACTGTGCAATGCCAGATGAAAAGGAGAGTAAAAAACACCTGACAGCACTGTCATCCTGCTGTAAAAATAATGCCTACAAAAGCTTTAAAAGCCTTGGAGGCACAGAGAGCAACAGATTTGACCAGTCCTTGGATCTGCTCTCTAATCAAATGAAAATATTAGAAGAAAAAAAAACAAAAGCAAACAACAAACAAACAAAACAACAACAACAAAATCAAAAAGCACCAACAAAATAATGCCACATTCATAACAACAGTCTAATATGCCTAAGAAGGGGAAAATGCTGATGTCAACTAAAAACATGGCAAAACTCCTCTAACGTGGTTGAAACATCTGCCTGATTTTAACTATAATTTCCAATGGAAATATTGGCCTATAATACTGGAACTTGAAAGGAGACAGCATGATGGAATGGACATGACATGAAACAGCAGAATGAAAAGGGAGCATTGCAGGGAAAATAAACAACGAGCCAATTTACTTAATTTGGAAGCTCAGCATAAAATACGAGCTTGTTAGTAAACACATTAAAAGTGCAAATGGTCCCTCTGTGCCTAAGGCAGTCTGGAACAGTATAAAAACAAATCCAATGTTAAGCTCCCTCATTCACTTCTCTTGCCTTCTTCCTTGGCGAACAAGGTGAGCTGCAAGTGCCTTCTCCTCACTCCCCTCTTGCTCTTCTCCCCTTGGCCTTCTTGCCTTAAAAAACTCTTTGCCTTTGTAAAGCTCTTGCTGTGGCCCTTCATCCTTGACACTCCTCGCTCCATTGTTGACCTGCTAGACACTGAGAGGGGAGGTGGCAGGAGGTCTTGGACTGTCTTTGCAGGGGCCCTTCGGCCCTTCTCTGTCCTCGATCTGGACTCAAGCCTATCCCTGCTCCCCAGACTGTGCCTTCTGTCTTGGCCAGCAGGCTGTCAGGCTGCTGCTGACATGCTGCGGTGCTTTCCCTGCCCTCTCTCCCAGGTACGCCTCCATCCCACAGCCATGTCGTGCTACGATCTGTGCCGTCCCTGTGGGCCAACCCCACTTGCCAACAGCTGCAACGAGCCCTGTGTCCGGCAGTGCCAGGACTCCCGTGTGGTGATCCAGCCCTCTCCCGTGGTGGTGACCCTGCCCGGCCCCATCCTCAGCTCCTTCCCCCAGAACACCGCTGTGGGATCCACCACCTCAGCTGCCGTTGGTAGCATCCTGAGTGAGGAGGGAGTGCCCATCTCCTCCGGGGGCTTTGGCCTCTCTGGCTTTGGTGGCCGCTACAGCGGCAGAAGGTGCCTGCCCTGCTAAAGCCCACGAGGATGTCCAGTGAGAGCATCGACCACGAAGCCCGAAGCCCTGTGCCGGACTGAGGACGAAGCTGCTGGCCAGAGTTTCCAGAGGGCCTGAGTACCCTCGTGGCCTCCTGCAGAGCAGAGAGGGAAGCCAGGGTGCCAGCCTGCGCTGTCTGGAAACACGGCCAGCAGACATCTTCTTCTTGTGCTTTCTTCTCTTCAGCATGAGTCCTTGTTGTCTCATCCTGTCCTGTGCCATGAGTTCATCTGGAAGCAAGTCAAGAGCATCATCTTTGTTCTTCCTCTCACCATGTGAGGCAGGAAGACGTGCTTCCCATTGTGGTGAAGGGGGTCTGACTGGCAGCTGTCCTTGTGGCAGCATGGGCTGGATCCTTTCCTCCATGTGCTGCTTTGATTCCTTCTTCAGACTCATTAAAGTTTTTGCTTCAAATTAATCTGAGTCTCCTTATGTTCCTTTTCTATTGCGATGTTCCGTGAAGATGTACAGAGAGAAATGTGATGTCTTGGAGTGGAAAAACATGGGTGGATATGGTCCTAATGTGGATCTCCTTCATGCCTGTAGGAGATGAGTACCCTTAAGGAATTTGGTCTTTGTAGGAGTGACTGATAGGTGTGGTATTGGCAAGGTCTTAGAAGGATGTCCAGGAGCTCCCGCTCTCTAATTGTCGTATCACCAACAACCAAGGTTTGATCCTGTCTCCCCGTTGATGAAGCAAACCTTTGAATTGCTGGAAGGTATGTTTGTGCAGGCCAATGCCCAACTGGATGAAGCGCTGATGGTATATTAGCACTCTAAACATTTTGTATTGCCCATCCCTCCTCCAAGCACACCTGCCAAAGCCACAAAGAGGAGGGAGTCCCAAAGAAGTCAAAGGGATAGGTGGCAGCCAGGACAGCTTTTAGAGGGTGATGTGAGGCCCCTTTAAATCTGGGCAGGACGCAGATAAATTCAGCCTTGGTGTGTATAATGGCGACGGAATGTGAATGGCGATGCAAAGATTGTTTTCTCTCCTCTGAAAGGGCTTATGCAGAATCTTTCAGTTGTCCTGAAAACACTGCAGAGGACAGGAATAGCGCAGGACAAGTATCGTCTTCCCCACTGGAGCATTCCTGTGGTGAAAAGTGTAATGTCTTTCAGGGTATTACGTGTGCATCACTGTGTCCTGAAGCCAAGTGGGTCTGGAGAAGCCCTGCAGGACCCCTCCAAAAATCCCATTCTGATGCTGTGCAGGCTAGGCTGTGCCTGGGTTGGTCCCAAGCCAATGATTGCTTTGTCCCTCCACCCTGGCCTCAAGCTGGGGAGACCGAGGTTGTGGCACACCAACAGCTCTGTTCTCAGTCCCCCCTTCCCATACTCTTGTCCTCCACAGGCAGTGCTGTGCTCCTGCCACTCTGATCCTGCCTCAGGCAGAGTTAGGGGCACGTCTGGTGCCCTTGCTCATCTGGCTGCCCTTGTGAGGACTCCCGGAGCATGCGTGCTGCTGAGCAGGGTGGGTGGGGTGTCCTGGGGAAATCCTACCAAATATGTGCTTGTGCCTGCTGTGCAGGCACAGAGATGTGTATCAATTACTCAGCATGTGCTTTTGTTATTGAAGCTCTTGTAGTGGGTTTATGTGACAAGGTTGTGGTAGCAGTGGCCCACAGGGGTGGCTTCTGCGAGAAGAATCTAGAAGACGCCCCATTTTAGGTAAGGGCCCACTGCTGGCCAGAGTAGATCCAATAAGCAACGCTGTTTGCACCTCTCTGTGAGCATAATTAAGACAGGGACACACACAAAAAAAAGGTGCTGCTACACAGCATCTGGGGGAGTGAGTCGTGAGAAAGAGCCTTGCAGGCGCCATGGTCAGTGAAGAAGGAGGGGGAGAGGTGCTCCAGGTGCTGGAGCCCAAGTTCCCTTACGGCCTATGGTGTGGACCGTGGCGAAGAAGGCTGTCCCTCTGCAGCCCATGGCGTACCACGGTGAAGCAGGGTTCCATGCTGCAGCCGGTGGAGGAGACCACGGTGGAGCAGGTGGACCTGCACTGAAGGAGGCTGCGGGCTGTGGAGGACCCCTGCCGGACCCAGATTCCGGGCCAGACCTGTGGCCTGTGGAGAGGAGCCTATGTAAGAGCAGGTGACCTGGCAGGAGCTGTTGCCTGTGGGGGACTCATTTTGGAGCAGTTTGCTCCTGATGGATTGACCCTGTGGTACGGACCCATATCTGGAGCAGTTCTTGAAGAGCTGCTGCCTGTGGGAGGTCCACGCACAATCAGTTCAGGAAGGACTGCATCCTGTGGGAGGGACCCCAACGTGCAGGTTACGAGAGTGACTGTGAAGGAGCGGCAGAGACAAATGATATAGACTGACCACAACACCCGATCCCCCATTCCCCTGGGCCGCTCGAGGGGAGGAGGTTGAAGAGGCCAGATGGGAGGAAAGCATGTTTGTTTTCTTTTCTTTGTTTCTCACTCCTCTAGCTTGTTAGTAATAGGCAATAAATAGTAATAGGCAATAAATCTTACTATCTCCCTATGTTGAGGCTGCTTTGCCCATCACAATAATTACTGAGCGATCTCCCTGTCATTATCTCAAACCTTGAGCCCTTTTTATCCTATTTTCTCCACCTCTCCCTTTGGGGAGGGGGAGTGAAGGAGCGGTTGTTGTGGAGCTCGGCCGCCCACCCAAGTAAAACAACCACAGCTCTCCAACAGAAACTCTTGGGAGGGCAGCAGCCTTCATTCCCGATTCTTGGAGTTAAGAGGTGTAAAGAAGGAAGGTACGAAGGGGAGAAGTACGATTACAAAAGAAGAGCCAGGCACATTTCTCCCAAGAGCAATTGTTAATCTGAGGGAGTCTAAAACCAAGATTAGAGGTGCCCTGCCTAGAAATACAATGACTAAAAGAACCTGAGTAAGCACTGCGTTAAGGAGGGAGATTGATAATGCTGACGACCCTCACACCTGGAAGTCCATCCTGAAACTTCAAGGCTAGGGAGGAGATGTACACCAGAAATCAGGATGAGTGTTGGAGCAAGGCTCCAGGGAGTAAGAGGCTCCCATTCCCTAAAGAGGTAGGACAATCCGCATCATTGTCTTCATCATCTCTTTGTGCTGATGTGTATTTTTGCCCGGAAACATTCTGGCCTCTAATCCTGTGACTTGAAAGAAGCCAGCGTGGCAGAATGGCTATGACATGAGCAAGGAAATGAAAAGGGAGCATTGCAGGGAACAAATAAATGCCAGAGATTCTTAAATTGCAATATTTTGCATGTGAGATGAGCTTGCTAGTAAAAACATTACTTGTGCAAATGGTGCCTCTGGGCCTGGGGCAGTCTGGAACAGTATAAAAACTCATTCAACAGCAAGCTGCCTCATCCACTTCTCTTGCCTCCTCCTCCTTGGTGAACAAGGTGAGCTGCAAGTGCCTTCTCCGTACTCCTCTCTTCCTCTTCTCCCCTTGGCCTTCTGGCCTCCACCGAGGCTCTGGCTCCGTGTACGTTTGGTGTGGGCCTTGCTCCTTGACTCTGCTCCCTCTGTTGCTGTTCTGCTTGTCACTGAGGGGGAAGGTGGGAGGAGGTCTAGGACGGTCTTTGCAGGGGCCCTGGGACTTCTCTCTGTCCTCGTCGACCGTGTCCCTGTTCCCCAGACTATGCCTTCTGTCTTGGCCAGCAGGCTGTCAGGCTACTGCTGACATGCTGCGTGTGCTTTCCCTACTCTCTCTCCCAGGTGCGCCTCCATCCCGCAGCCATGTCGTGCTACGATCTGTGCCGTCCCTGTGGGCCAACCCCACTTGCCAACAGCTGCAACGAGCCCTGTGTCCGGCAGTGCCAGGACTCCCGTGTGGTGATCCAGCCCTCTCCCGTGGTGGTGACCCTGCCCGGCCCCATCCTCAGCTCCTTCCCCCAGAACACCGCTGTGGGATCCACCACCTCAGCTGCCGTTGGTAGCATCCTGAGTGAGGAGGGAGTGCCCATCTCCTCCGGGGGCTTTGGCCTCTCTGGCTTTGGTGGCCGCTACAGCGGCAGAAGGTGCCTGCCCTGCTAAAGCCCACGAGGATGTCCAGTGAGAGCATCGACCACGAAGCCCGAAGCCCGGTGCCGGACTGAGGACGAAGCTGCTGGCCAGAGTTTCCAGAGGGCCTGAGTACCCTCGTGGCCTCCTGCAGAGCAGAGAGGGAAGCCAGGGTGCCAGCCTGCGCTGTCTGGAAACACGGCCAGCAGACATCTTCTTCTTGTGCTTTCTTCTCTTCAGCATGAGTCCTTGTTGTCTCATCCTGTCCTGTGCCATGAGTTCATCTGGAAGCAAGTCAAGAGCATCATCTTTGTTCTTCCTCTCACCATGTGAGGCAGGAAGATGTGCTTCCCATTGTGGTGAAGGGGGTCTGACTGACAGCTGTCCTTGTGGCAGCATGGGCTGGATCCTTTCCTCCATGTGCTGCTTTGATTCCTTCTTCAGACTCATTAAAGTTTTTGCTTCAAATTAATCTGAGTCTCCTTATGTTCCTTTTCTATTGCGATGTTCCGTGAAGATGTACAGGGAGAAATGTGATGTCTTGGAGTGGAAAAACGTGGGTAGATATGGTCCTAATGTGGATCTCCTTCATGCCTGTAGGAGATGAGTACCCTTAAGGAATTTGGTCTTTGTAGGAGTGACTGAGAGGTGTGGTATTGGCAAGGTCTTAGAAGGATGTCCAGGAGTTCCCGCTCTCTAATTGTCGTATCACCAACAACCAAGGTTTGATCCTGTCTCCCCGTTGATGAAGCAAACCTTTGAATTGCTGGAAGGTATGTTTGTGCAGGCCAATGCCCAACTGGATGAAGCGCTGATGGTATATTAGCACTCTAAACGTTTTGTATTGCCCATCCCTCCTCCAAGCACACCTGCCAAAGCCACAAAGAGGAGGGAGTCCCAAAGAAGTCAAAGGGATAGGTGGCAGCCAGGACAGCTTTTAGAGGGTGATGTGAGGCCCCTTTAAATCTGGGCAGGACGCAGATAAATTCAGCCTTGGTGTGTATAATGGCGACGGAATGTGAATGGCGATGCAAAGATTGTTTTCTCTCCTCTGAAAGGGCTTATGCAGAATCTTTCAGTTGTCCTGAAAACACTGCAGAGGACAGGAATAGCGCAGGACAAGTACCGTCTTCCCCACTGGAGCATTCCTGTGGTGAAAAGTGTAATGTCTTTCAGGGTATTACGTGTGCATCACTGTGTCCTGAAGCCAAGTGGGTCTGGAGAAGCCCTGCAGGACCCCTCCAAAAATCCCATTCTGATGCTGTGCAGGCTAGGCTGTGCCTGGGTTGGTCCCAAGCCAATGATTGCTTTGTCCCTCCACCCTGGCCTCAAGCTGGGGAGACCGAGGTTGTGGCACACCAACAGCTCTGTTCTCAGTCCCCCCTTCCCATACTCTTGTCCTCCACAGGCAGTGCTGTGCTCCTGCCACTCTGATCCTGCCTCAGGCAGAATTAGGGGCACGTCTGGTGCCCTTGCTCATCTGGCTGCCCTTGTGAGGACTCCCGGAGCATGCGTGCTGCTGAGCAGGGTGGGTGGGGTGTCCTGGGGAAATCCTACCAAATATGTGCTTGTGCCTGCTGTGCAGGCACAGAGATGTGTATCAATTACTCAGCATGTGCTTTTGTTATTGAAGCTCTTGTAGTGGGTTTATGTGACAAGGTTGTGGTAGCAGTGGCCCACAGGGGTGGCTTCTGCGAGAAGAATCTAGAAGACGCCCCATTTTAGGTAAGGGCCCACTGCTGGCCAGAGTAGATCCAATAAGCAACGCTGTTTGCACCTCTCTGTGAGCATAATTAAGACAGGGACACACACAAAAAAAAGGTGCTGCTACACAGCATCTGGGGGAGTGAGTCGTGAGAAAGAGCCTTGCAGGCGCCATGGTCGGTGAAGAAGGAGGGGGAGAGGTGCTCCAGGTGCTGGAGCCCAAGTTCCCTTACGGCCTATGGTGTGGACCGTGGCGAAGAAGGCTGTCCCTCTGCAGCCCATGGCGTACCACGGTGAAGCAGGGTTCCATGCTGCAGCCGGTGGAGGAGACCAC
Source organism: Anas acuta (assembly GCF_963932015.1). Classification (NCBI taxonomy): domain Eukaryota; kingdom Metazoa; phylum Chordata; class Aves; order Anseriformes; family Anatidae; genus Anas; species Anas acuta. The sequence continues at coordinate 2,465,493 of NC_089006.1, read as the reverse complement.
GGTGGAGCAGGTGGACCTGCACTGAAGGAGGCTGCGGGCTGTGGAGGACCCCTGCCGGACCCAGATTCCGGGCCAGACCTGTGGCCTGTGGAGAGGAGCCTATGTAAGAGCAGGTGACCTGGCAGGAGCTGTTGCCTGTGGGGGACTCATTTTGGAGCAGTTTGCTCCTGATGGATTGACCCTGTGGTACGGACCCATATCTGGAGCAGTTCTTGAAGAGCTGCTGCCTGTGGGAGGTCCACGTACAATCAGTTCAGGAAGGACTGCATCCTGTGGGAGGGACCCCAACGTGCAGGTTACGAGAGTGACTGTGAAGGAGCGGCAGAGACAAATGATATAGACTGACCACAACACCCGATCCCCCATTCCCCTGGGCCGCTCGAGGGGAGGAGGTTGAAGAGGCCAGATGGGAGGAAAGCATGTTTGTTTTCTTTTCTTTGTTTCTCACTCCTCTAGCTTGTTAGTAATAGGCAATAAATAGTAATAGGCAATAAATCTTACTATCTCCCTATGTTGAGGCTGCTTTGCCCATCACAATAATTATTGAGCGATCTCCCTGTCGTTATCTCAAACCTTGAGCCCTTTTTATCCTATTTTCTCCACCTCTCCCTTTGGGGAGGGGGAGTGAAGGAGCGGTTGTTGTGGAGCTCGGCCGCCCACCCAAGTAAAACAACCACAGCTCTCCAACAGAAACTCTTGGGAGGGCAGCAGCCTTCATTCCCGATTCTTGGAGTTAAGAGGTGTAAAGAAGGAAGGTACGAAGGGGAGAAGTACGATTACAAAAGAAGAGCCAGGCACATTTCTCCCAAGAGCAATTGTTAATCTGAGGGAGTCTAAAACCAAGATTAGAGGTGCCCTGCCTAGAAATACAATGACTAAAAGAACCTGAGTAAGCACTGCGTTAAGGAGGGAGATTGATAATGCTGACGACCCTCACACCTGGAAGTCCATCCTGAAACTTCAAGGCTAGGGAGGAGATGTACACCAGAAATCAGGATGAGTGTTGGAGCAAGGCTCCAGGGAGTAAGAGGCTCCCATTCCCTAAAGAGGTAGGACAATCCGCATCATTGTCTTCATCATCTCTTTGTGCTGATGTGTATTTTTGCCCGGAAACATTCTGGCCTCTAATCCTGTGACTTGAAAGAAGCCAGCGTGGCAGAATGGCTATGACATGAGCAAGGAAATGAAAAGGGAGCATTGCAGGGAACAAATAAATGCCAGAGATTCTTAAATTGCAATATTTTGCATGTGAGATGAGCTTGCTAGTAAAAACATTACTTGTGCAAATGGTGCCTCTGGGCCTGGGGCAGTCTGGAACAGTATAAAAACTCATTCAACAGCAAGCTGCCTCATCCACTTCTCTTGCCTCCTCCTCCTTGGTGAACAAGGTGAGCTGCAAGTGCCTTCTCCGTACTCCCCTCTTCCTCTTCTCCCCTTGGCCTTCTGGCCTCCACCGAGGCTCTGGCTCCGTGTACGTTTGGTGTGGGCCTTGCTCCTTGACTCTGCTCCCTCTGTTGCTGTTCTGCTTGTCACTGAGGGGGAAGGTGGGAGGAGGTCTAGGACGGTCTTTGCAGGGGCCCTGGGACTTCTCTCTGTCCTCGTCGACCGTGTCCCTGTTCCCCAGACTATGCCTTCTGTCTTGGCCAGCAGGCTGTCAGGCTACTGCTGACATGCTGCGTGTGCTTTCCCTACTCTCTCTCCCAGGTGCGCCTCCATCCCGCAGCCATGTCGTGCTACGATCTGTGCCGTCCCTGTGGGCCAACCCCACTTGCCAACAGCTGCAACGAGCCCTGTGTCCGGCAGTGCCAGGACTCCCGTGTGGTGATCCAGCCCTCTCCCGTGGTGGTGACCCTGCCCGGCCCCATCCTCAGCTCCTTCCCCCAGAACACCGCTGTGGGATCCACCACCTCAGCTGCCGTTGGTAGCATCCTGAGTGAGGAGGGAGTGCCCATCTCCTCCGGGGGCTTTGGCCTCTCTGGCTTTGGTGGCCGCTACAGCGGCAGAAGGTGCCTGCCCTGCTAAAGCCCACGAGGATGTCCAGTGAGAGCATCGACCACGAAGCCCGAAGCCCGGTGCCGGACTGAGGACGAAGCTGCTGGCCAGAGTTTCCAGAGGGCCTGAGTACCCTCGTGGCCTCCTGCAGAGCAGAGAGGGAAGCCAGGGTGCCAGCCTGCGCTGTCTGGAAACACGGCCAGCAGACATCTTCTTCTTGTGCTTTCTTCTCTTCAGCATGAGTCCTTGTTGTCTCATCCTGTCCTGTGCCATGAGTTCATCTGGAAGCAAGTCAAGAGCATCATCTTTGTTCTTCCTCTCACCATGTGAGGCAGGAAGATGTGCTTCCCATTGTGGTGAAGGGGGTCTGACTGGCAGCTGTCCTTGTGGCAGCATGGGCTGGATCCTTTCCTCCATGTGCTGCTTTGATTCCTTCTTCAGACTCATTAAAGTTTTTGCTTCAAATTAATCTGAGTCTCCTTATGTTCCTTTTCTATTGCGATGTTCCGTGAAGATGTACAGGGAGAAATGTGATGTCTTGGAGTGGAAAAACGTGGGTAGATATGGTCCTAATGTGGATCTCCTTCATGCCTGTAGGAGATGAGTACCCTTAAGGAATTTGGTCTTTGTAGGAGTGACTGAGAGGTGTGGTATTGGCAAGGTCTTAGAAGGATGTCCAGGAGTTCCCGCTCTCTAATTGTCGTATCACCAACAACCAAGGTTTGATCCTGTCTCCCCGTTGATGAAGCAAACCTTTGAATTGCTGGAAGGTATGTTTGTGCAGGCCAATGCCCAACTGGATGAAGCGCTGATGGTATATTAGCACTCTAAACGTTTTGTATTGCCCATCCCTCCTCCAAGCACACCTGCCAAAGCCACAAAGAGGAGGGAGTCCCAAAGAAGTCAAAGGGATAGGTGGCAGCCAGGACAGCTTTTAGAGGGTGATGTGAGGCCCCTTTAAATCTGGGCAGGACGCAGATAAATTCAGCCTTGGTGTGTATAATGGCGACGGAATGTGAATGGCGATGCAAAGATTGTTTTCTCTCCTCTGAAAGGGCTTATGCAGAATCTTTCAGTTGTCCTGAAAACACTGCAGAGGACAGGAATAGCGCAGGACAAGTACCGTCTTCCCCACTGGAGCATTCCTGTGGTGAAAAGTGTAATGTCTTTCAGGGTATTACGTGTGCATCACTGTGTCCTGAAGCCAAGTGGGTCTGGAGAAGCCCTGCAGGACCCCTCCAAAAATCCCATTCTGATGCTGTGCAGGCTAGGCTGTGCCTGGGTTGGTCCCAAGCCAATGATTGCTTTGTCCCTCCACCCTGGCCTCAAGCTGGGGAGACCGAGGTTGTGGCACACCAACAGCTCTGTTCTCAGTCCCCCCTTCCCATACTCTTGTCCTCCACAGGCAGTGCTGTGCTCCTGCCACTCTGATCCTGCCTCAGGCAGAGTTAGGGGCACGTCTGGTGCCCTTGCTCATCTGGCTGCCCTTGTGAGGACTCCCGGAGCATGCGTGCTGCTGAGCAGGGTGGGTGGGGTGTCCTGGGGAAATCCTACCAAATATGTGCTTGTGCCTGCTGTGCAGGCACAGAGATGTGTATCAATTACTCAGCATGTGCTTTTGTTATTGAAGCTCTTGTAGTGGGTTTATGTGACAAGGTTGTGGTAGCAGTGGCCCACAGGGGTGGCTTCTGCGAGAAGAATCTAGAAGACGCCCCATTTTAGGTAAGGGCCCACTGCTGGCCAGAGTAGATCCAATAAGCAACGCTGTTTGCACCTCTCTGTGAGCATAATTAAGACAGGGACACACACAAAAAAAAGGTGCTGCTACACAGCATCTGGGGGAGTGAGTCGTGAGAAAGAGCCTTGCAGGCGCCATGGTCAGTGAAGAAGGAGGGGGAGAGGTGCTCCAGGTGCTGGAGCCCAAGTTCCCTTATGGCCTATGGTGTGGACCGTGGCGAAGAAGGCTGTCCCTCTGCAGCCCATGGCGTACCACGGTGAAGCAGGGTTCCATGCTGCAGCCGGTGGAGGAGACCACGGTGGAGCAGGTGGACCTGCACTGAAGGAGGCTGCGGGCTGTGGAGGACCCCTGCCGGACCCAGATTCCGGGCCAGACCTGTGGCCTGTGGAGAGGAGCCTATGTAAGAGCAGGTGACCTGGCAGGAGCTGTTGCCTGTGGGGGACTCATTTTGGAGCAGTTTGCTCCTGATGGATTGACCCTGTGGTACGGACCCATATCTGGAGCAGTTCTTGAAGAGCTGCTGCCTGTGGGAGGTCCACGCACAATCAGTTCAGGAAGGACTGCATCCTGTGGGAGGGACCCCAACGTGCAGGTTACGAGAGTGACTGTGAAGGAGCGGCAGAGACAAATGATATAGACTGACCACAACACCCGATCCCCCATTCCCCTGGGCCGCTCGAGGGGAGGAGGTTGAAGAGGCCAGATGGGAGGAAAGCATGTTTGTTTTCTTTTCTTTGTTTCTCACTCCTCTAGCTTGTTAGTAATAGGCAATAAATAGTAATAGGCAATAAATCTTACTATCTCCCTATGTTGAGGCTGCTTTGCCCATCACAATAATTATTGAGCGATCTCCCTGTCGTTATCTCAAACCTTGAGCCCTTTTTATCCTATTTTCTCCACCTCTCCCTTTGAGGAGGGGGAGTGAAGGAGCGGTTGTTGTGGAGCTCGGCCACCCACCCAAGTAAAACAACCACAGCTCTCCAACAGAAACTCTTGGGAGGGCAGCAGCCTTCATTCCCGATTCTTGGAGTTAAGAGGTGTAAAGAAGGAAGGTACGAAGGGGAGAAGTACGATTACAAAAGAAGAGCCAGGCACATTTCTCCCAAGAGCAATTGTTAATCTGAGGGAGTCTAAAACCAAGATTAGAGGTGCCCTGCCTAGAAATACAATGACTAAAAGAACCTGAGTAAGCACTGCGTTAAGGAGGGAGATTGATAATGCTGACGACCCTCACACCTGGAAGTCCATCCTGAAACTTCAAGGCTAGGGAGGAGATGTACACCAGAAATCAGGATGAGTGTTGGAGCAAGGCTCCAGGGAGTAAGAGGCTCCCATTCCCTAAAGAGGTAGGACAATCCGCATCATTGTCTTCATCATCTCTTTGTGCTGATGTGTATTTTTGCCCGGAAACATTCTGGCCTCTAATCCTGTGACTTGAAAGAAGCCAGCGTGGCAGAATGGCTATGACATGAGCAAGGAAATGAAAAGGGAGCATTGCAGGGAACAAATAAATGCCAGAGATTCTTAAATTGCAATATTTTGCATGTGAGATGAGCTTGCTAGTAAAAACATTACTTGTGCAAATGGTGCCTCTGGGCCTGGGGCAGTCTGGAACAGTATAAAAACTCATTCAACAGCAAGCTGCCTCATCCACTTCTCTTGCCTCCTCCTCCTTGGTGAACAAGGTGAGCTGCAAGTGCCTTCTCCGTACTCCTCTCTTCCTCTTCTCCCCTTGGCCTTCTGGCCTCCACCGAGGCTCTGGCTCCGTGTACGTTTGGTGTGGGCCTTGCTCCTTGACTCTGCTCCCTCTGTTGCTGTTCTGCTTGTCACTGAGGGGGAAGGTGGGAGGAGGTCTAGGACGGTCTTTGCAGGGGCCCTGGGACTTCTCTCTGTCCTCGTCGACCATGTCCCTGTTCCCCAGACTATGCCTTCTGTCTTGGCCAGCAGGCTGTCAGGCTACTGCTGACATGCTGCGTGTGCTTTCCCTACTCTCTCTCCCAGGTGCGCCTCCATCCCGCAGCCATGTCGTGCTACGATCTGTGCCGTCCCTGTGGGCCAACCCCACTTGCCAACAGCTGCAACGAGCCCTGTGTCCGGCAGTGCCAGGACTCCCGTGTGGTGATCCAGCCCTCTCCCGTGGTGGTGACCCTGCCCGGCCCCATCCTCAGCTCCTTCCCCCAGAACACCGCTGTGGGATCCACCACCTCAGCTGCCGTTGGTAGCATCCTGAGTGAGGAGGGAGTGCCCATCTCCTCCGGGGGCTTTGGCCTCTCTGGCTTTGGTGGCCGCTACAGCGGCAGAAGGTGCCTGCCCTGCTAAAGCCCACGAGGATGTCCAGTGAGAGCATCGACCACGAAGCCCGAAGCCCGGTGCCGGACTGAGGACGAAGCTGCTGGCCAGAGTTTCCAGAGGGCCTGAGTACCCTCGTGGCCTCCTGCAGAGCAGAGAGGGAAGCCAGGGTGCCAGCCTGCGCTGTCTGGAAACACGGCCAGCAGACATCTTCTTCTTGTGCTTTCTTCTCTTCAGCATGAGTCCTTGTTGTCTCATCCTGTCCTGTGCCATGAGTTCATCTGGAAGCAAGTCAAGAGCATCATCTTTGTTCTTCCTCTCACCATGTGAGGCAGGAAGATGTGCTTCCCATTGTGGTGAAGGGGGTCTGACTGACAGCTGTCCTTGTGGCAGCATGGGCTGGATCCTTTCCTCCATGTGCTGCTTTGATTCCTTCTTCAGACTCATTAAAGTTTTTGCTTCAAATTAATCTGAGTCTCCTTATGTTCCTTTTCTATTGCGATGTTCCGTGAAGATGTACAGGGAGAAATGTGATGTCTTGGAGTGGAAAAACGTGGGTAGATATGGTCCTAATGTGGATCTCCTTCATGCCTGTAGGAGATGAGTACCCTTAAGGAATTTGGTCTTTGTAGGAGTGACTGAGAGGTGTGGTATTGGCAAGGTCTTAGAAGGATGTCCAGGAGTTCCCGCTCTCTAATTGTCGTATCACCAACAACCAAGGTTTGATCCTGTCTCCCCGTTGATGAAGCAAACCTTTGAATTGCTGGAAGGTATGTTTGTGCAGGCCAATGCCCAACTGGATGAAGCGCTGATGGTATATTAGCACTCTAAACGTTTTGTATTGCCCATCCCTCCTCCAAGCACACCTGCCAAAGCCACAAAGAGGAGGGAGTCCCAAAGAAGTCAAAGGGATAGGTGGCAGCCAGGACAGCTTTTAGAGGGTGATGTGAGGCCCCTTTAAATCTGGGCAGGACGCAGATAAATTCAGCCTTGGTGTGTATAATGGCGACGGAATGTGAATGGCGATGCAAAGATTGTTTTCTCTCCTCTGAAAGGGCTTATGCAGAATCTTTCAGTTGTCCTGAAAACACTGCAGAGGACAGGAATAGCGCAGGACAAGTATCGTCTTCCCCACTGGAGCATTCCTGTGGTGAAAAGTGTAATGTCTTTCAGGGTATTACGTGTGCATCACTGTGTCCTGAAGCCAAGTGGGTCTGGAGAAGCCCTGCAGGACCCCTCCAAAAATCCCATTCTGATGCTGTGCAGGCTAGGCTGTGCCTGGGTTGGTCCCAAGCCAATGATTGCTTTGTCCCTCCACCCTGGCCTCAAGCTGGGGAGACCGAGGTTGTGGCACACCAACAGCTCTGTTCTCAGTCCCCCCTTCCCATACTCTTGTCCTCCACAGGCAGTGCTGTGCTCCTGCCACTCTGATCCTGCCTCAGGCAGAGTTAGGGGCACGTCTGGTGCCCTTGCTCATCTGGCTGCCCTTGTGAGGACTCCCGGAGCATGCGTGCTGCTGAGCAGGGTGGGTGGGGTGTCCTGGGGAAATCCTACCAAATATGTGCTTGTGCCTGCTGTGCAGGCACAGAGATGTGTATCAATTACTCAGCATGTGCTTTTGTTATTGAAGCTCTTGTAGTGGGTTTATGTGACAAGGTTGTGGTAGCAGTGGCCCACAGGGGTGGCTTCTGCGAGAAGAATCTAGAAGACGCCCCATTTTAGGTAAGGGCCCACTGCTGGCCAGAGTAGATCCAATAAGCAACGCTGTTTGCACCTCTCTGTGAGCATAATTAAGACAGGGACACACACAAAAAAAAGGTGCTGCTACACAGCATCTGGGGGAGTGAGTCGTGAGAAAGAGCCTTGCAGGCGCCATGGTCAGTGAAGAAGGAGGGGGAGAGGTGCTCCAGGTGCTGGAGCCCAAGTTCCCTTACGGCCTATGGTGTGGACCGTGGCGAAGAAGGCTGTCCCTCTGCAGCCCATGGCGTACCACGGTGAAGCAGGGTTCCATGCTGCAGCCGGTGGAGGAGACCACGGTGGAGCAGGTGGACCTGCACTGAAGGAGGCTGCGGGCTGTGGAGGACCCCTGCCGGACCCAGATTCCGGGCCAGACCTGTGGCCTGTGGAGAGGAGCCTATGTAAGAGCAGGTGACCTGGCAGGAGCTGTTGCCTGTGGGGGACTCATTTTGGAGCAGTTTGCTCCTGATGGATTGACCCTGTGGTACGGACCCATATCTGGAGCAGTTCTTGAAGAGCTGCTGCCTGTGGGAGGTCCACGCACAATCAGTTCAGGAAGGACTGCATCCTGTGGGAGGGACCCCAACGTGCAGGTTACGAGAGTGACTGTGAAGGAGCGGCAGAGACAAATGATATAGACTGACCACAACACCCGATCCCCCATTCCCCTGGGCCGCTCGAGGGGAGGAGGTTGAAGAGGCCAGATGGGAGGAAAGCATGTTTGTTTTCTTTTCTTTGTTTCTCACTCCTCTAGCTTGTTAGTAATAGGCAATAAATAGTAATAGGCAATAAATCTTACTATCTCCCTATGTTGAGGCTGCTTTGCCCATCACAATAATTATTGAGCGATCTCCCTGTCGTTATCTCAAACCTTGAGCCCTTTTTATCCTATTTTCTCCACCTCTCCCTTTGGGGAGGGGGAGTGAAGGAGCGGTTGTTGTGGAGCTCGGCCGCCCACCCAAGTAAAACAACCACAGCTCTCCAACAGAAACTCTTGGGAGGGCAGCAGCCTTCATTCCCGATTCTTGGAGTTAAGAGGTGTAAAGAAGGAAGGTACGAAGGGGAGAAGTACGATTACAAAAGAAGAGCCAGGCACATTTCTCCCAAGAGCAATTGTTAATCTGAGGGAGTCTAAAACCAAGATTAGAGGTGCCCTGCCTAGAAATACAATGACTAAAAGAACCTGAGTAAGCACTGCGTTAAGGAGGGAGATTGATAATGCTGACGACCCTCACACCTGGAAGTCCATCCTGAAACTTCAAGGCTAGGGAGGAGATGTACACCAGAAATCAGGATGAGTGTTGGAGCAAGGCTCCAGGGAGTAAGAGGCTCCCATTCCCTAAAGAGGTAGGACAATCCGCATCATTGTCTTCATCATCTCTTTGTGCTGATGTGTATTTTTGCCCGGAAACATTCTGGCCTCTAATCCTGTGACTTGAAAGAAGCCAGCGTGGCAGAATGGCTATGACATGAGCAAGGAAATGAAAAGGGAGCATTGCAGGGAACAAATAAATGCCAGAGATTCTTAAATTGCAATATTTTGCATGTGAGATGAGCTTGCTAGTAAAAACATTACTTGTGCAAATGGTGCCTCTGGGCCTGGGGCAGTCTGGAACAGTATAAAAACTCATTCAACAGCAAGCTGCCTCATCCACTTCTCTTGCCTCCTCCTCCTTGGTGAACAAGGTGAGCTGCAAGTGCCTTCTCCGTACTCCTCTCTTCCTCTTCTCCCCTTGGCCTTCTGGCCTCCACCGAGGCTCTGGCTCCGTGTACGTTTGGTGTGGGCCTTGCTCCTTGACTCTGCTCCCTCTGTTGCTGTTCTGCTTGTCACTGAGGGGGAAGGTGGGAGGAGGTCTAGGACGGTCTTTGCAGGGGCCCTGGGACTTCTCTCTGTCCTCGTCGACCGTGTCCCTGTTCCCCAGACTATGCCTTCTGTCTTGGCCAGCAGGCTGTCAGGCTACTGCTGACATGCTGCGTGTGCTTTCCCTACTCTCTCTCCCAGGTGCGCCTCCATCCCGCAGCCATGTCGTGCTACGATCTGTGCCGTCCCTGTGGGCCAACCCCACTTGCCAACAGCTGCAACGAGCCCTGTGTCCGGCAGTGCCAGGACTCCCGTGTGGTGATCCAGCCCTCTCCCGTGGTGGTGACCCTGCCCGGCCCCATCCTCAGCTCCTTCCCCCAGAACACCGCTGTGGGATCCACCACCTCAGCTGCCGTTGGTAGCATCCTGAGTGAGGAGGGAGTGCCCATCTCCTCCGGGGGCTTTGGCCTCTCTGGCTTTGGTGGCCGCTACAGCGGCAGAAGGTGCCTGCCCTGCTAAAGCCCACGAGGATGTCCAGTGAGAGCATCGACCACGAAGCCCGAAGCCCGGTGCCGGACTGAGGACGAAGCTGCTGGCCAGAGTTTCCAGAGGGCCTGAGTACCCTCGTGGCCTCCTGCAGAGCAGAGAGGGAAGCCAGGGTGCCAGCCTGCGCTGTCTGGAAACACGGCCAGCAGACATCTTCTTCTTGTGCTTTCTTCTCTTCAGCATGAGTCCTTGTTGTCTCATCCTGTCCTGTGCCATGAGTTCATCTGGAAGCAAGTCAAGAGCATCATCTTTGTTCTTCCTCTCACCATGTGAGGCAGGAAGATGTGCTTCCCATTGTGGTGAAGGGGGTCTGACTGACAGCTGTCCTTGTGGCAGCATGGGCTGGATCCTTTCCTCCATGTGCTGCTTTGATTCCTTCTTCAGACTCATTAAAGTTTTTGCTTCAAATTAATCTGAGTCTCCTTATGTTCCTTTTCTATTGCGATGTTCCGTGAAGATGTACAGGGAGAAATGTGATGTCTTGGAGTGGAAAAACGTGGGTAGATATGGTCCTAATGTGGATCTCCTTCATGCCTGTAGGAGATGAGTACCCTTAAGGAATTTGGTCTTTGTAGGAGTGACTGAGAGGTGTGGTATTGGCAAGGTCTTAGAAGGATGTCCAGGAGTTCCCGCTCTCTAATTGTCGTATCACCAACAACCAAGGTTTGATCCTGTCTCCCCGTTGATGAAGCAAACCTTTGAATTGCTGGAAGGTATGTTTGTGCAGGCCAATGCCCAACTGGATGAAGCGCTGATGGTATATTAGCACTCTAAACGTTTTGTATTGCCCATCCCTCCTCCAAGCACACCTGCCAAAGCCACAAAGAGGAGGGAGTCCCAAAGAAGTCAAAGGGATAGGTGGCAGCCAGGACAGCTTTTAGAGGGTGATGTGAGGCCCCTTTAAATCTGGGCAGGACGCAGATAAATTCAGCCTTGGTGTGTATAATGGCGACGGAATGTGAATGGCGATGCAAAGATTGTTTTCTCTCCTCTGAAAGGGCTTATGCAGAATCTTTCAGTTGTCCTGAAAACACTGCAGAGGACAGGAATAGCGCAGGACAAGTATCGTCTTCCCCACTGGAGCATTCCTGTGGTGAAAAGTGTAATGTCTTTCAGGGTATTACGTGTGCATCACTGTGTCCTGAAGCCAAGTGGGTCTGGAGAAGCCCTGCAGGACCCCTCCAAAAATCCCATTCTGATGCTGTGCAGGCTAGGCTGTGCCTGGGTTGGTCCCAAGCCAATGATTGCTTTGTCCCTCCACCCTGGCCTCAAGCTGGGGAGACCGAGGTTGTGGCACACCAACAGCTCTGTTCTCAGTCCCCCCTTCCCATACTCTTGTCCTCCACAGGCAGTGCTGTGCTCCTGCCACTCTGATCCTGCCTCAGGCAGAATTAGGGGCACGTCTGGTGCCCTTGCTCATCTGGCTGCCCTTGTGAGGACTCCCGGAGCATGCGTGCTGCTGAGCAGGGTGGGTGGGGTGTCCTGGGGAAATCCTACCAAATATGTGCTTGTGCCTGCTGTGCAGGCACAGAGATGTGTATCAATTACTCAGCATGTGCTTTTGTTATTGAAGCTCTTGTAGTGGGTTTATGTGACAAGGTTGTGGTAGCAGTGGCCCACAGGGGTGGCTTCTGCGAGAAGAATCTAGAAGACGCCCCATTTTAGGTAAGGGCCCACTGCTGGCCAGAGTAGATCCAATAAGCAACGCTGTTTGCACCTCTCTGTGAGCATAATTAAGACAGGGACACACACAAAAAAAAGGTGCTGCTACACAGCATCTGGGGGAGTGAGTCGTGAGAAAGAGCCTTGCAGGCGCCATGGTCGGTGAAGAAGGAGGGGGAGAGGTGCTCCAGGTGCTGGAGCCCAAGTTCCCTTACGGCCTATGGTGTGGACCGTGGCGAAGAAGGCTGTCCCTCTGCAGCCCATGGCGTACCACGGTGAAGCAGGGTTCCATGCTGCAGCCGGTGGAGGAGACCACGGTGGAGCAGGTGGACCTGCACTGAAGGAGGCTGCGGGCTGTGGAGGACCCCTGCCGGACCCAGATTCCGGGCCAGACCTGTGGCCTGTGGAGAGGAGCCTATGTAAGAGCAGGTGACCTGGCAGGAGCTGTTGCCTGTGGGGGACTCATTTTGGAGCAGTTTGCTCCTGATGGATTGACCCTGTGGTACGGACCCATATCTGGAGCAGTTCTTGAAGAGCTGCTGCCTGTGGGAGGTCCACGTACAATCAGTTCAGGAAGGACTGCATCCTGTGGGAGGGACCCCAACGTGCAGGTTACGAGAGTGACTGTGAAGGAGCGGCAGAGACAAATGATATAGACTGACCACAACACCCGATCCCCCATTCCCCTGGGCCGCTCGAGGGGAGGAGGTTGAAGAGGCCAGATGGGAGGAAAGCATGTTTGTTTTCTTTTCTTTGTTTCTCACTCCTCTAGCTTGTTAGTAATAGGCAATAAATAGTAATAGGCAATAAATCTTACTATCTCCCTATGTTGAGGCTGCTTTGCCCATCACAATAATTATTGAGCGATCTCCCTGTCGTTATCTCAAACCTTGAGCCCTTTTTATCCTATTTTCTCCACCTCTCCCTTTGGGGAGGGGGAGTGAAGGAGCGGTTGTTGTGGAGCTCGGCCGCCCACCCAAGTAAAACAACCACAGCTCTCCAACAGAAACTCTTGGGAGGGCAGCAGCCTTCATTCCCGATTCTTGGAGTTAAGAGGTGTAAAGAAGGAAGGTACGAAGGGGAGAAGTACGATTACAAAAGAAGAGCCAGGCACATTTCTCCCAAGAGCAATTGTTAATCTGAGGGAGTCTAAAACCAAGATTAGAGGTGCCCTGCCTAGAAATACAATGACTAAAAGAACCTGAGTAAGCACTGCGTTAAGGAGGGAGATTGATAATGCTGACGACCCTCACACCTGGAAGTCCATCCTGAAACTTCAAGGCTAGGGAGGAGATGTACACCAGAAATCAGGATGAGTGTTGGAGCAAGGCTCCAGGGAGTAAGAGGCTCCCATTCCCTAAAGAGGTAGGACAATCCGCATCATTGTCTTCATCATCTCTTTGTGCTGATGTGTATTTTTGCCCGGAAACAGTCTGGCCTCTAATCCTGTGACTTGAAAGAAGCCAGCGTGGCAGAATGGCTATGACATGAGCAAGGAAATGAAAAGGGAGCATTGCAGGGAACAAATAAATGCCAGAGATTCTTAAATTGCAATATTTTGCATGTGAGATGAGCTTGCTAGTAAAAACATTACTTGTGCAAATGGTGCCTCTGGGCCTGGGGCAGTCTGGAACAGTATAAAAACTCATTCAACAGCAAGCTGCCTCATCCACTTCTCTTGCCTCCTCCTCCTTGGTGAACAAGGTGAGCTGCAAGTGCCTTCTCCGTACTCCCCTCTTCCTCTTCTCCCCTTGGCCTTCTGGCCTCCACCGAGGCTCTGGCTCCGTGTACGTTTGGTGTGGGCCTTGCTCCTTGACTCTGCTCCCTCTGTTGCTGTTCTGCTTGTCACTGAGGGGGAAGGTGGGAGGAGGTCTAGGACGGTCTTTGCAGGGGCCCTGGGACTTCTCTCTGTCCTCGTCGACCGTGTCCCTGTTCCCCAGACTATGCCTTCTGTCTTGGCCAGCAGGCTGTCAGGCTACTGCTGACATGCTGCGTGTGCTTTCCCTACTCTCTCTCCCAGGTGCGCCTCCATCCCGCAGCCATGTCGTGCTACGATCTGTGCCGTCCCTGTGGGCCAACCCCACTTGCCAACAGCTGCAACGAGCCCTGTGTCCGGCAGTGCCAGGACTCCCGTGTGGTGATCCAGCCCTCTCCCGTGGTGGTGACCCTGCCCGGCCCCATCCTCAGCTCCTTCCCCCAGAACACCGCTGTGGGATCCACCACCTCAGCTGCCGTTGGTAGCATCCTGAGTGAGGAGGGAGTGCCCATCTCCTCCGGGGGCTTTGGCCTCTCTGGCTTTGGTGGCCGCTACAGCGGCAGAAGGTGCCTGCCCTGCTAAAGCCCACGAGGATGTCCAGTGAGAGCATCGACCACGAAGCCCGAAGCCCGGTGCCGGACTGAGGACGAAGCTGCTGGCCAGAGTTTCCAGAGGGCCTGAGTACCCTCGTGGCCTCCTGCAGAGCAGAGAGGGAAGCCAGGGTGCCAGCCTGCGCTGTCTGGAAACACGGCCAGCAGACATCTTCTTCTTGTGCTTTCTTCTCTTCAGCATGAGTCCTTGTTGTCTCATCCTGTCCTGTGCCATGAGTTCATCTGGAAGCAAGTCAAGAGCATCATCTTTGTTCTTCCTCTCACCATGTGAGGCAGGAAGATGTGCTTCCCATTGTGGTGAAGGGGGTCTGACTGGCAGCTGTCCTTGTGGCAGCATGGGCTGGATCCTTTCCTCCATGTGCTGCTTTGATTCCTTCTTCAGACTCATTAAAGTTTTTGCTTCAAATTAATCTGAGTCTCCTTATGTTCCTTTTCTATTGCGATGTTCCGTGAAGATGTACAGGGAGAAATGTGATGTCTTGGAGTGGAAAAACGTGGGTAGATATGGTCCTAATGTGGATCTCCTTCATGCCTGTAGGAGATGAGTACCCTTAAGGAATTTGGTCTTTGTAGGAGTGACTGAGAGGTGTGGTATTGGCAAGGTCTTAGAAGGATGTCCAGGAGTTCCCGCTCTCTAATTGTCGTATCACCAACAACCAAGGTTTGATCCTGTCTCCCCGTTGATGAAGCAAACCTTTGAATTGCTGGAAGGTATGTTTGTGCAGGCCAATGCCCAACTGGATGAAGCGCTGATGGTATATTAGCACTCTAAACGTTTTGTATTGCCCATCCCTCCTCCAAGCACACCTGCCAAAGCCACAAAGAGGAGGGAGTCCCAAAGAAGTCAAAGGGATAGGTGGCAGCCAGGACAGCTTTTAGAGGGTGATGTGAGGCCCCTTTAAATCTGGGCAGGACGCAGATAAATTCAGCCTTGGTGTGTATAATGGCGACGGAATGTGAATGGCGATGCAAAGATTGTTTTCTCTCCTCTGAAAGGGCTTATGCAGAATCTTTCAGTTGTCCTGAAAACACTGCAGAGGACAGGAATAGCGCAGGACAAGTACCGTCTTCCCCACTGGAGCATTCCTGTGGTGAAAAGTGTAATGTCTTTCAGGGTATTACGTGTGCATCACTGTGTCCTGAAGCCAAGTGGGTCTGGAGAAGCCCTGCAGGACCCCTCCAAAAATCCCATTCTGATGCTGTGCAGGCTAGGCTGTGCCTGGGTTGGTCCCAAGCCAATGATTGCTTTGTCCCTCCACCCTGGCCTCAAGCTGGGGAGACCGAGGTTGTGGCACACCAACAGCTCTGTTCTCAGTCCCCCCTTCCCATACTCTTGTCCTCCACAGGCAGTGCTGTGCTCCTGCCACTCTGATCCTGCCTCAGGCAGAGTTAGGGGCACGTCTGGTGCCCTTGCTCATCTGGCTGCCCTTGTGAGGACTCCCGGAGCATGCGTGCTGCTGAGCAGGGTGGGTGGGGTGTCCTGGGGAAATCCTACCAAATATGTGCTTGTGCCTGCTGTGCAGGCACAGAGATGTGTATCAATTACTCAGCATGTGCTTTTGTTATTGAAGCTCTTGTAGTGGGTTTATGTGACAAGGTTGTGGTAGCAGTGGCCCACAGGGGTGGCTTCTGCGAGAAGAATCTAGAAGACGCCCCATTTTAGGTAAGGGCCCACTGCTGGCCAGAGTAGATCCAATAAGCAACGCTGTTTGCACCTCTCTGTGAGCATAATTAAGACAGGGACACACACAAAAAAAAGGTGCTGCTACACAGCATCTGGGGGAGTGAGTCGTGAGAAAGAGCCTTGCAGGCGCCATGGTCAGTGAAGAAGGAGGGGGAGAGGTGCTCCAGGTGCTGGAGCCCAAGTTCCCTTACGGCCTATGGTGTGGACCGTGGCGAAGAAGGCTGTCCCTCTGCAGCCCATGGCGTACCACGGTGAAGCAGGGTTCCATGCTGCAGCCGGTGGAGGAGACCACGGTGGAGCAGGTGGACCTGCACTGAAGGAGGCTGCGGGCTGTGGAGGACCCCTGCCGGACCCAGATTCCGGGCCAGACCTGTGGCCTGTGGAGAGGAGCCTATGTAAGAGCAGGTGACCTGGCAGGAGCTGTTGCCTGTGGGGGACTCATTTTGGAGCAGTTTGCTCCTGATGGATTGACCCTGTGGTACGGACCCATATCTGGAGCAGTTCTTGAAGAGCTGCTGCCTGTGGGAGGTCCACGCACAATCAGTTCAGGAAGGACTGCATCCTGTGGGAGGGACCCCAACGTGCAGGTTACGAGAGTGACTGTGAAGGAGCGGCAGAGACAAATGATATAGACTGACCACAACACCCGATCCCCCATTCCCCTGGGCCGCTCGAGGGGAGGAGGTTGAAGAGGCCAGATGGGAGGAAAGCATGTTTGTTTTCTTTTCTTTGTTTCTCACTCCTCTAGCTTGTTAGTAATAGGCAATAAATAGTAATAGGCAATAAATCTTACTATCTCCCTATGTTGAGGCTGCTTTGCCCATCACAATAATTACTGAGCGATCTCCCTGTCATTATCTCAAACCTTGAGCCCTTTTTATCCTATTTTCTCCACCTCTCCCTTTGGGGAGGGGGAGTGAAGGAGCGGTTGTTGTGGAGCTCGGCCGCCCACCCAAGTAAAACAACCACAGCTCTCCAACAGAAACTCTTGGGAGGGCAGCAGCCTTCATTCCCGATTCTTGGAGTTAAGAGGTGTAAAGAAGGAAGGTACGAAGGGGAGAAGTACGATTACAAAAGAAGAGCCAGGCACATTTCTCCCAAGAGCAATTGTTAATCTGAGGGAGTCTAAAACCAAGATTAGAGGTGCCCTGCCTAGAAATACAATGACTAAAAGAACCTGAGTAAGCACTGCGTTAAGGAGGGAGATTGATAATGCTGACGACCCTCACACCTGGAAGTCCATCCTGAAACTTCAAGGCTAGGGAGGAGATGTACACCAGAAATCAGGATGAGTGTTGGAGCAAGGCTCCAGGGAGTAAGAGGCTCCCATTCCCTAAAGAGGTAGGACAATCCGCATCATTGTCTTCATCATCTCTTTGTGCTGATGTGTATTTTTGCCCGGAAACATTCTGGCCTCTAATCCTGTGACTTGAAAGAAGCCAGCGTGGCAGAATGGCTATGACATGAGCAAGGAAATGAAAAGGGAGCATTGCAGGGAACAAATAAATGCCAGAGATTCTTAAATTGCAATATTTTGCATGTGAGATGAGCTTGCTAGTAAAAACATTACTTGTGCAAATGGTGCCTCTGGGCCTGGGGCAGTCTGGAACAGTATAAAAACTCATTCAACAGCAAGCTGCCTCATCCACTTCTCTTGCCTCCTCCTCCTTGGTGAACAAGGTGAGCTGCAAGTGCCTTCTCCGTACTCCTCTCTTCCTCTTCTCCCCTTGGCCTTCTGGCCTCCACCGAGGCTCTGGCTCCGTGTACGTTTGGTGTGGGCCTTGCTCCTTGACTCTGCTCCCTCTGTTGCTGTTCTGCTTGTCACTGAGGGGGAAGGTGGGAGGAGGTCTAGGACGGTCTTTGCAGGGGCCCTGGGACTTCTCTCTGTCCTCGTCGACCGTGTCCCTGTTCCCCAGACTATGCCTTCTGTCTTGGCCAGCAGGCTGTCAGGCTACTGCTGACATGCTGCGTGTGCTTTCCCTACTCTCTCTCCCAGGTGCGCCTCCATCCCGCAGCCATGTCGTGCTACGATCTGTGCCGTCCCTGTGGGCCAACCCCACTTGCCAACAGCTGCAACGAGCCCTGTGTCCGGCAGTGCCAGGACTCCCGTGTGGTGATCCAGCCCTCTCCCGTGGTGGTGACCCTGCCCGGCCCCATCCTCAGCTCCTTCCCCCAGAACACCGCTGTGGGATCCACCACCTCAGCTGCCGTTGGTAGCATCCTGAGTGAGGAGGGAGTGCCCATCTCCTCCGGGGGCTTTGGCCTCTCTGGCTTTGGTGGCCGCTACAGCGGCAGAAGGTGCCTGCCCTGCTAAAGCCCACGAGGATGTCCAGTGAGAGCATCGACCACGAAGCCCGAAGCCCGGTGCCGGACTGAGGACGAAGCTGCTGGCCAGAGTTTCCAGAGGGCCTGAGTACCCTCGTGGCCTCCTGCAGAGCAGAGAGGGAAGCCAGGGTGCCAGCCTGCGCTGTCTGGAAACACGGCCAGCAGACATCTTCTTCTTGTGCTTTCTTCTCTTCAGCATGAGTCCTTGTTGTCTCATCCTGTCCTGTGCCATGAGTTCATCTGGAAGCAAGTCAAGAGCATCATCTTTGTTCTTCCTCTCACCATGTGAGGCAGGAAGATGTGCTTCCCATTGTGGTGAAGGGGGTCTGACTGACAGCTGTCCTTGTGGCAGCATGGGCTGGATCCTTTCCTCCATGTGCTGCTTTGATTCCTTCTTCAGACTCATTAAAGTTTTTGCTTCAAATTAATCTGAGTCTCCTTATGTTCCTTTTCTATTGCGATGTTCCGTGAAGATGTACAGGGAGAAATGTGATGTCTTGGAGTGGAAAAACGTGGGTAGATATGGTCCTAATGTGGATCTCCTTCATGCCTGTAGGAGATGAGTACCCTTAAGGAATTTGGTCTTTGTAGGAGTGACTGAGAGGTGTGGTATTGGCAAGGTCTTAGAAGGATGTCCAGGAGTTCCCGCTCTCTAATTGTCGTATCACCAACAACCAAGGTTTGATCCTGTCTCCCCGTTGATGAAGCAAACCTTTGAATTGCTGGAAGGTATGTTTGTGCAGGCCAATGCCCAACTGGATGAAGCGCTGATGGTATATTAGCACTCTAAACGTTTTGTATTGCCCATCCCTCCTCCAAGCACACCTGCCAAAGCCACAAAGAGGAGGGAGTCCCAAAGAAGTCAAAGGGATAGGTGGCAGCCAGGACAGCTTTTAGAGGGTGATGTGAGGCCCCTTTAAATCTGGGCAGGACGCAGATAAATTCAGCCTTGGTGTGTATAATGGCGACGGAATGTGAATGGCGATGCAAAGATTGTTTTCTCTCCTCTGAAAGGGCTTATGCAGAATCTTTCAGTTGTCCTGAAAACACTGCAGAGGACAGGAATAGCGCAGGACAAGTATCGTCTTCCCCACTGGAGCATTCCTGTGGTGAAAAGTGTAATGTCTTTCAGGGTATTACGTGTGCATCACTGTGTCCTGAAGCCAAGTGGGTCTGGAGAAGCCCTGCAGGACCCCTCCAAAAATCCCATTCTGATGCTGTGCAGGCTAGGCTGTGCCTGGGTTGGTCCCAAGCCAATGATTGCTTTGTCCCTCCACCCTGGCCTCAAGCTGGGGAGACCGAGGTTGTGGCACACCAACAGCTCTGTTCTCAGTCCCCCCTTCCCATACTCTTGTCCTCCACAGGCAGTGCTGTGCTCCTGCCACTCTGATCCTGCCTCAGGCAGAGTTAGGGGCACGTCTGGTGCCCTTGCTCATCTGGCTGCCCTTGTGAGGACTCCCGGAGCATGCGTGCTGCTGAGCAGGGTGGGTGGGGTGTCCTGGGGAAATCCTACCAAATATGTGCTTGTGCCTGCTGTGCAGGCACAGAGATGTGTATCAATTACTCAGCATGTGCTTTTGTTATTGAAGCTCTTGTAGTGGGTTTATGTGACAAGGTTGTGGTAGCAGTGGCCCACAGGGGTGGCTTCTGCGAGAAGAATCTAGAAGACGCCCCATTTTAGGTAAGGGCCCACTGCTGGCCAGAGTAGATCCAATAAGCAACGCTGTTTGCACCTCTCTGTGAGCATAATTAAGACAGGGACACACACAAAAAAAAGGTGCTGCTACACAGCATCTGGGGGAGTGAGTCGTGAGAAAGAGCCTTGCAGGCGCCATGGTCAGTGAAGAAGGAGGGGGAGAGGTGCTCCAGGTGCTGGAGCCCAAGTTCCCTTACGGCCTATGGTGTGGACCGTGGCGAAGAAGGCTGTCCCTCTGCAGCCCATGGCGTACCACGGTGAAGCAGGGTTCCATGCTGCAGCCGGTGGAGGAGACCACGGTGGAGCAGGTGGACCTGCACTGAAGGAGGCTGCGGGCTGTGGAGGACCCCTGCCGGACCCAGATTCCGGGCCAGACCTGTGGCCTGTGGAGAGGAGCCTATGTAAGAGCAGGTGACCTGGCAGGAGCTGTTGCCTGTGGGGGACTCATTTTGGAGCAGTTTGCTCCTGATGGATTGACCCTGTGGTACGGACCCATATCTGGAGCAGTTCTTGAAGAGCTGCTGCCTGTGGGAGGTCCACGCACAATCAGTTCAGGAAGGACTGCATCCTGTGGGAGGGACCCCAACGTGCAGGTTACGAGAGTGACTGTGAAGGAGCGGCAGAGACAAATGATATAGACTGACCACAACACCCGATCCCCCATTCCCCTGGGCCGCTCGAGGGGAGGAGGTTGAAGAGGCCAGATGGGAGGAAAGCATGTTTGTTTTCTTTTCTTTGTTTCTCACTCCTCTAGCTTGTTAGTAATAGGCAATAAATAGTAATAGGCAATAAATCTTACTATCTCCCTATGTTGAGGCTGCTTTGCCCATCACAATAATTATTGAGCGATCTCCCTGTCGTTATCTCAAACCTTGAGCCCTTTTTATCCTATTTTCTCCACCTCTCCCTTTGGGGAGGGGGAGTGAAGGAGCGGTTGTTGTGGAGCTCGGCCGCCCACCCAAGTAAAACAACCACAGCTCTCCAACAGAAACTCTTGGGAGGGCAGCAGCCTTCATTCCCGATTCTTGGAGTTAAGAGGTGTAAAGCAGGAAGGTACGAAGGGGAGAAGTACGATTACAAAAGAAGAGCCAGGCACATTTCTCCCAAGAGCAATTGTTAATCTGAGGGAGTCTAAAACCAAGATTAGAGGTGCCCTGCCTAGAAATACAATGACTAAAAGAACCTGAGTAAGCACTGCGTTAAGGAGGGAGATTGATAATGCTGACGACCCTCACACCTGGAAGTCCATCCTGAAACTTCAAGGCTAGGGAGGAAATGTACACCAGAAATCAGGATGAGTGTTGGAGCAAGGCTCCAGGGAGTAAGAGGCTCCCATTCCCTAAAGAGGTAGGACAATCCGCATCATTGTCTTCATCATCTCTTTGTGCTGATGTGTATTTTTGCCCGGAAACATTCTGGCCTCTAATCCTGTGACTTGAAAGAAGCCAGCGTGGCAGAATGGCTATGACATGAGCAAGGAAATGAAAAGGGAGCATTGCAGGGAACAAATAAATGCCAGAGATTCTTAAATTGCAATATTTTGCATGTGAGATGAGCTTGCTAGTAAAAACATTACTTGTGCAAATGGTGCCTCTGGGCCTGGGGCAGTCTGGAACAGTATAAAAACTCATTCAACAGCAAGCTGCCTCATCCACTTCTCTTGCCTCCTCCTCCTTGGTGAACAAGGTGAGCTGCAAGTGCCTTCTCCGTACTCCCCTCTTCCTCTTCTCCCCTTGGCCTTCTGGCCTCCACCGAGGCTCTGGCTCCGTGTACATTTGGTGTGGGCCTTGCTCCTTGACTCTGCTCCCTCTGTTGCTGTTCTGCTTGTCACTGAGGGGGAAGGTGGGAGGAGGTCTAGGACGGTCTTTGCAGGGGCCCTGGGACTTCTCTCTGTCCTCGTCGACTGTGTCCCTGTTCCCCAGACTATGCCTTCTGTCCTGGCCAGCAGGCTGTCAGGCTACTGCTGACATGCTGCGTGTGCTTTCCCTACTCTCTCTCCCAGGTGCGCCTCCATCCCGCAGCCATGTCGTGCTACGATCTGTGCCGTCCCTGTGGGCCAACCCCACTTGCCAACAGCTGCAACGAGCCCTGTGTCCGGCAGTGCCAGGACTCCCGTGTGGTGATCCAGCCCTCTCCCGTGGTGGTGACCCTGCCCGGCCCCATCCTCAGCTCCTTCCCCCAGAACACCGCTGTGGGATCCACCACCTCAGCTGCCGTTGGTAGCATCCTGAGTGAGGAGGGAGTGCCCATCTCCTCTGGGGGCTTTGGCCTCTCTGGCTTTGGTGGCCGCTACTGCGGCAGAAGGTGCCTGCCCTGCTAAAGCCCACGAGGACGTCCAGTGAGAGCATCGACCACGAAGCCCGAAGCCCGGTGCCGGACTGAGGACGGAGCTGCTGGCCAGAGTTTCCAGAGGGGCTGAGCACCCTCGTGGCCTCCTGCAGAGCAGAGAGGGAAGCCAGGGTGCCAGCCTGCGCTGTCTGGAAACACGGCCAGCAGACATCTTCTTCTTGTGCTTTCTTCTCTTCAGCATGAGTCCTTGTTGTCTCATCCTGTCCTGTGCCATGAGTTCATCTGGAAGCAAGTCAAGAGCATCATCTTTGTTCTTCCTCTCACCATGTGAGGGAGGAAGACATGCATCCCATTGTGGTGAAGGGGGTCTGACTGGCAGCTGACCTTGTGGCAGCCTGGCCTGGATTTCTTCGACCACGAGCTGCTTTGATTGCTTCTTGAGACTCATTAAAGTTTATGCTGCATTGTAATCTGTGTCTCCTCATGATACTTCCCTTTTGAGATTTTCAGCCACTCTCTCTAGAGGGAACTGGGATAACGTAGAATCTAAAGTTGTGGTTAGCCCCCACGTCATCTGTGTGCCTACAGTCCTGTTTCTGAAGCACTGAACCAGTCCCGCAGGGCTGCACAGGTGCTGCTTGTGTGTTTGCCAGACCATTCTGCAGCATTCAAGTGAGGGATTTTGGCGAGTCCCTGTCTCACCCTTGCCTACGAGAGCAAGGAGAGGAAGAAACCCTCCTGGATGAAGCTGTTGTGCCTTCCTGACCTTCTGCCCCAAAATGCAAGAGAGCCAACATCAGGGAGGGAAGCAACATGGCTTGGGAGTGGCTGTTTGGTCCAACTACACTGCGCTCTGGTGATTGCTCCTGCCACAGGGGAAACAAGGGAAAACAAGCTCCATAGCCCTTCTTCCCTTATGCTCTAGTCCTCCACAGGAGATGCTTTTGTCTGTGTCACCCACTCCTGCTTGAGGCAGAGTGAGGGGCACCTCTCATGCTATCCCCTGTGCTGGGGAAATCCTATCATGCCTTACACCATAGCTGAAGGCCTGCATTCTCTGACCAACTACTGGTATGAGGCAAAGCCCTCAGCCTTGCTGTGCAGGAAGACTCTCAGGAAACATGCTCCTTGTCAACATTCCTGGGCCACCTTGAGCTGACAGCAGGAGCAAAGTGCCGTGAAAAGCTGATACCAGGGAGCGAAGGCAACAACTGCAGCAGGCGATCAGGGAGTGCAGGGTGCTGCAAGGCATTGCAGCTTTTGGGTAGACCCTGAGGTGCGAGACATGTTTTTCCTTGGAAAATTAATTGAAGCTTCCTTCCTTTCTTCTTTTGGGGTAGATGCAGCTGGTGTCCTATGTCCCAAGTGCACAGGAGATTTCCTCCTCATGCATACGAGTTGTCTGAGTGCGGCAGAGGCCCAATGGCCCTCATCAGGCTCACCTGGAGCCTCCCACCACACCCTCTTCCCATTGACCCTGGTGCTATAGTCAAGTTTTGTCCTGAGCCTTTGGCCCCCCCTTCAGATCTGGGTCATCAGTGTGGGTTGCCTGCTCTGTTGCAGATTTGCTTATGCCTGCCCCTGGGTTGCCTTGGTAGGGCTAAAGTTGCCCAGTGGTTTCCCAGCTTTCTCTTGGGTCTGTCTGTGTTACTTTTCTGGGCCTGGTCAGCAGTCTTTGGGCCTCGTGTTGACCCTGGTTGCCGTCACTGGACCTGACCCTGAAGTGTGGACTGTCTTGTCATCAGTCCTGTGTCACCACCATGAACCTGACCACTGAGCTAGACGCCTGGCTGAATCTGCCTTCCATCTCCTCATCTTCCTTGGTCAGGTGCTGTACAACGAGGGCCATTGCTGGTATAGCTGATGCCCTGTTGGCTGTGTGGCCTTGCTTGGCTCCTGACTCCCATTGTGTAGGCAGCAGGTGGCTCGTACTGAGCCGTGACAGCACTCTTTGGGATAGATGTTTACTGTCATCATCAGGGTAGTACTGTGCACCTTCAAAGCTTTCCTCATCTTCCTAAATGAGGAATTTGGTCGGGCCTCTGTGATTTGACAGTTGCCTTTGTCTGCTGTTGTCCCAGCCTCATCGGGAAGGCATTTTGTCCAGCCCTTGGGAAGATGGCCTGGCTGAGGGGCCTGAGCTGTGTATGCCTAGTATTCCTTGCTGGGCAGTCGTGCCCCCAAGAAACACGCTGCTGGTATGGCTTGGTGTCACTTCTTGGCACACGTCCCCAGGGAGGTGCTGATACCTGCTGCTGCCCAGGCTGCCCTCAACGGCACTCTCAGACCTCCCTTGTTTCTGGGCAGGGTTCTGTGTTGCACAGAAATACGGTCACATGTTTGCTGGTGTGTGCTGTTCCATTGGTATGTGGGGTCAAAGCAGAATCTGAGGCGTGGAGATGGGGAAGGAGGAAAGCAGCTGTATTTGTTGTCCGGTATGGGGCTTTGTCTGCAGGAGACATCTCGGTTTAACAGGAGTGGGCAGCAGGAGCGAGTAGTAGAGTGAGAGCCATGTCCGTGTTTCTGAAAGAGGCCTGCTGTGGTGACAGGGGACCTCTAGTTGCTGGGGACAGAGGGGAGAGGAAAACCAGTCAGGCTTTTGTCACCTGAGAGCAAGGCTTGATCCCACAGAAGGGCTGAGGCTTGATGGCAGAGCAGCCATACTTGGAAATCTGGTGCCTAAGGCAGCCTGAGCAGGTTGATAGGTAAAGCAAAGGCTGTACCTGCTCTTTGCTGATGAGCCTGGCTGGCAGTCTGACCTTTAAGGGCGGGTTTGCATGGAAATGAGTACCCATGCATTTAGGACAAAGCCTGAAGGAAGCTGCAGGAGGGTGAGAGGCTGGCACCACTTGACAATTTGGCCATCTCCTTCTTTTTGCCTTCATCTTCTTCCTGTGCTTTTGTGTCACTTCCCCAGAAGCATTTTGGCCTGTAATCCTGTCACTTGAAAGGAGCCTGTGTGATGGAATGGGTATGTCCTGACCAGGAAAACGAAAAGGGGTCACTGCAGGGAACATAAGTCACCCATCTCTTCCATTGCGGTGTTTTGCATGCAAGATGAGCTTTCTGGTATACACATTACATGCGCAAAAGGCACCTCTGGGCCTGGGGCAGTCTGGACTGGTATAAAAGCCTGTCCAACAGCAGGCTCCATCATCCACTTCTCTTGCCTTCTCCTCCTTGGCGAACAAGGTGAGCTGCAAGTGCCTTCTCCTCACTCCCCTCATTCTCTTCTTCTCCCCTTGGCCTTCTGGCCTCGACCGAGTCTTTGCCTCCATGTAGCTCTTTGTGTGGTCCTTGCTCCTTGACGCTGCTCCCTCCATCACTGTTCTGCTTGCCACTGAGGGGAGAGGTGGGAGGAGGTCTTGGACTGTCTTTGCAGGGGCCCTTGGGGACCCAAGTTCCCAAGCCCCTCCCTGTCCTCATGTACGCTATCCCTGCTCCCCAGACTATACCTTCTGTCTTGGCCAGCAGGCTATCAGGCTGCTGCTGACACGCTGTGTGTGCTTTGCCTGCCCTCTCTCCCAGGTGCGCCTCCATCCCACAGCCATGTCGTGCTACGATCTGTGCCGTCCCTGTGGGCCAACCCCACTTGCCAACAGCTGCAACGAGCCCTGTGTCCGGCAGTGCCAGGACTCCCGTGTGGTGATCCAGCCCTCTCCCGTGGTGGTGACCCTGCCCGGCCCCATCCTCAGCTCCTTCCCCCAGAACACCGCTGTGGGATCCACCACCTCAGCTGCTGTTGGCAGCATCCTGAGTGAGGAGGGAGTGCCCATCTCCTCCGGGGGCTTTGGCCTCTCTGGCTTTGGTGGCCGCTACAGCGGCAGAAGGTGCCTGCCCTGCTAAAGCCCACGAGGATGTCCAGTGAGCGCATTGACCAGGAAGCCCGAAGCCCTGTGCCGGACTGAGGACGGAGCTGCTGGCCAGAGTTTCCAGATGGGCTGAGCACCCTGGAAACACAGACAGCTTCTTCTCCAGTTTTCTTGTCTGCATTCTGTGCCCTTGTTGTCTGCTGCTGTCCTGTGCCATGGATTCATCTGGAAGCAAGTCAAGAGTTTCCTGTTTTTTCTTCGTTCCATCTTCCGAAGGAGGAAGACCTGCACGCTTTTCCGGGTGAAGTGGGATCTGACTGCCAGCTGTCTTTTTGGCAGCGTGGTCTGGATCCTTTTTTCCATGTGCTGCTTTGATTCATTCTTCAGACTCATTAAAGTTTTTGCTTCAAAGTAATCTGAGTCTCTTTATGTTCCTTTTTCTATTGGGATGTTCAGTGAATCTCTCCAGTGAGAAATGTGATGTCTTGGATTGGAATAGCATGAGAGGATATGGTCCTAATGTGTATCTCCTTCGTTCCTGTGGGAGATGAATACCCTTTAAGAATTTGGTCTTTATAAGAGTGTAAGGAGGTGCAGGAAAGTCATATTGGCAAAGTCTGAAGTCTTAGAAGTGTGTCCGGGAACTCCCTCTCATTGAAATATCACCAACAAGGAAGGATTTCCAACACTTCCTATTCTGCTGTGTAAGGCATGAAGTTATGAATGGGCGACGCATGATTAAAAAAGAAAAGCCACGCACCTTTCTCCCAAGACCAGGAAGCCTGAAGCCAGGTGCTGGACTGAGGATGGAGCTGCTGGCCAGAGTTTCTAGATGGGCTGAGCACCCTCGTGGCCTCCTGCAGAGCAGAGAGGGAAGCCAGGGTGCCAGCCTGCGCTGTCTGGAAACACGGCCAGCAGACATCTTCTTCTTGTGCTTTCTTCTCTTCAGCATGAGTCCTTGTTGTCTCATCCTGTCCTGTGCCATGGTTTCATCTGGAAGCACATCAAGGGTGTCCTGTTTGTTCTCCTTCTTGCCATGCGAGGGGGGAAGACGTGCTTCCCATTGTGGTGAAGGGGGTCTGACTGCCAGCTGTCCTTTTGGCAGTCTGGACTGGATTTCTTCATCCACAAGCTGCTTTGATTCCTTCTTCAGACTCATTAAAGTTTACGCTGCACTGTGATCTGTGTCCTGTCATGTTCCTTTTCTTTTGGTATTCCCAGGAAACTGTCCACTGGGAAATCTGTGGATATATATTTTAAAATATTTATCGGAATGTTTCGGTTAAAACATTACTTCCCTGGTTGGTTGTGTTATTACTGGCTCATACTGAATGGAACTTCTCATGCTGTCCCCTATGCTGGGGAAATCCTACAGCACTTTACACCATAGCTAAAGGCCTGCCTTCCCTGACTGATTGCTTTTTCAGGCAAAGTCCTGAGTCTTGCTGTGTGGGAAGACCCTCAATAAACACCCTCTTTGTTAATATTCCTGAGTCACCCTGGGCTGACAGTGGGAGCATAGTGCTGTGAAGAGCTGATACCGGAGAGGGAAGGCAACAACTGCAGCAGGTGATCAGGGAACGTAGGGAACTGCAGGGAACTGGAGCTTTTGGGCAGAGTAGCATTCTGAAGACCGACTGCTGGGTAGTACTGGCCAGTGGGAAACCACATGTGTGTGTTTGCTGAGATGCATGGGGAGAGGAAATTGAGGGAAACGATTGTTGTGCTTTGTGCTGTGCTGGTGCGGCCTCACATTGAGTACTGTGTTGAGTTTTGGCTGCCACAGTATAAGAAGGTTATAAAACTATT
Source organism: Anas acuta (assembly GCF_963932015.1). Taxonomy (NCBI): domain Eukaryota; kingdom Metazoa; phylum Chordata; class Aves; order Anseriformes; family Anatidae; genus Anas; species Anas acuta. The sequence goes on along the minus strand of NC_089006.1, from coordinate 2,437,746 downwards.
AGAGTGCCCAAAGGAGGGCTACAAGTTGGTGAAAGGTCTCGAGGGAAAGACATATGACCAGTTTTCTCAGTCACCTGTGTTTTTCAGCCTAGAGAATAGGAGACTGAGGGGAGGCCTCCTTGCGGCCTACAGCTTCTTCACGAGGGAAATTAAAGGTAGGCCCTGTTCACTTCTCTGTGGTGACAGTGGCAGGACCTGAGGAAATGGCATGGATCTGCAACAAGGGAGGTTCAGGCTGGATGTTAGGAAAAGCTTCTTCACTCTGAGAAGGCAGTCAGCACCGGAACAGGCTCCTCCTGGGAGTGGTCATGGCACTGAGGCTGCCGGCATTCAGGAAGCGTTTGGAAACCACCCTCAGAAATATATTCTGATTGCTTGGTGGTCCTGTGTGGAGATAGAAGTTGTACTTGATGATCCTTGTGGGTCCCTTCTAACTCAGGATATTCTAGGATTCTATGAAGCAGAGGTCGTGATGCATACTTTCCTCTATAGACATCCTGCTGTCATTCTCAGGCCGTGCCAGCTTGTGATGAGTTTTCGTGTTGCATGGGAAGTTTTCCAAGCATTTTGCAGTGGAGGTTATTGAATTAGCACACAGTTTGAAAGCAGAAGTTGCAGGAAGCCTTGAGGAGGAGGAAGGAGGAGTTGTGAAGCCACTACATCACTGCACTGACCTTTGGTAGTGTGAGGGGTGTAGACTTAGCATGTGTTGGAAAGGGGTGTCTCTCCTCAAACGTCCTTCTTCTGTTGACTGGGGACTTCAGGAGGCTGCCCAGCAAAGGAGGGAAGGGCAAAGAACATGTGAATTTCTCCTGTGTGAGATTGCAGACAATCTAAAAGCCAACAGCTTATCCAACCTGACTCGCATGTTCAGACAAAACTTTTTGTGGTAGGTTGACCCTGTATTTCTTTTAGATGACCTTGAAGCTGTTCCCTTACTGTCATCGCCATATAATGGGCTTTTAGAATCAGAAAGGAAAATATGGGAAAAGGAAGCTTGTACATAGAGAAATAACAGTTTAATAAGTAAGGAAGAAAGGAAAAACTGAAGAAGAAGTGGTGTAAAGCTACTTACCTCCAGCATGCCCAGCTGGTCCCTAAACAACTACTATGGGAAATACTTGTGCCCTGGCTTCTCTCAAATTTTCTTGCTGAGTAGGATGCTACCTTTAATGGAACATCTCTGTTTATTTTGGGTCAACCATCCTTACTGTGTTCTCTGCAAGACTTATGCCCAGACCCAGCGTACTTTGCCAGGGCACAAGTGTGGGGAATTGTGTAGGAGTGAAAAGCAGAGAAAGCCTTTACATTGTGCAAGCACTTCTCAGCAACAGCTAAAATGTCTTTGTGTTACGAACATAACTTTGGCTACAAGTCTCAATAACAGAAAGATAGGAACTGAATTGAAGAAAATTAACTCAATTCCAGCAAGTAAAAGTACAGTGAAAGAGTTCGGGTGTAGGTTAAGCAATGGATGTAGTTGTCCTGTCAGAGAAAAGCGTTTGTAAGACAGGTCATATTTTTGGAAGTGCTACAAAACATGCAAAATTCAATATAAAATTCCATAAAGGAAGATACCAGAGGATAAGAGACAGGCATCCCCTGGAGTGCTGCGAGAGTCCTCATCAACAGCTGCATCGTCTCCTTCTGCTGACGTGTATTTTTGCCTGTAAACATTTTAGCCTCTAATCCCCTGACTTGAAGAAGCACACATGGCAGAATGGCTATGACAGCAGTAAGGAAATGAAAGGGGAGCACTGCAGGGAACAAATAAATGCCAGAGATTCTTAAATTGTAATGTCTTGCATATGAGATGAGCTTGCTGGTAAAAACATTACGTGTGCAGATGTTGCCTCTGGGCCTGGGGCAGTTTGAAGACTATAAAAACCTGTCTAACAGCAGTCTCCCTCATCCACTTCTCTTGCCGTCTCCTCCTTGGTGAACAAGGTGAGCTGTAGGAGCCTTCTCCATACCCCCCTCTTGCTCTTCTCCGCTTGGCCTTCTGGCCTCCACCGAAGCTCTGGCTCCGTGTAGGTTTGGTGTGGGCCTTGCTCCTTGACTCTGCTCCCTCTGTTGCTGTTCTGCATGTCACTGATTGGGGAAGAGGGAGAAGGTCTTAGACTGTCTTTGCAAAGGCCCTTGGGCTTGTCTCTGTCGTCGTGGGCCCTGTCCCTGCTCCCAAGACTACACATTCTGTCTTGGCCAGCATGCTGTCAGGCTGCTGCTGACATGCTGCGTGTGCTTTCCCTACTCTCTCTCCCAGGTGCGCCTCCATCCCGCAGCCATGTCGTGCTACGATCTGTGCCGTCCCTGTGGGCCAACCCCACTTGCCAACAGCTGCAACGAGCCCTGTGTCCGGCAGTGCCAGGACTCCCGTGTGGTGATCCAGCCCTCTCCCGTGGTGGTGACCCTGCCCGGCCCCATCCTCAGCTCCTTCCCCCAGAACACCGCTGTGGGATCCACCACCTCAGCTGCCGTTGGTAGCATCCTGAGTGAGGAGGGAGTGCCCATCTCCTCCGGGGGCTTTGGCCTCTCTGGCTTTGGTGGCCGCTACAGCGGCAGAAGGTGCCTGCCCTGCTAAAGCCCACGAGGATGTCCAGTGAGAGCATCGACCACGAAGCCCGAAGCCTGGTGCCGGACTGAGGACGGAGCTGCTGGCCAGAGTTTCCAGAGGGGCTGAGCACCCTCGTGGCCTCCTGCAGAGCAGAGAGGGAAGCCAGGGTGCCAGCCTGCGCTGTCTGGAAACACGGCCAGCAGACATCTTCTTCTTGTGCTTTCTTCTCTTCAGCATGAGTCCTTGTTGTCTCATCCTGTCCTGTGCCATGAGTTCATCTGGAAGCAAGTCAAGAGCATCATCTTTGTTCTTCCTCTCACCATGTGAGGGAGGAAGACATGCATCCCATTGTGGTGAAGGGGGTCTGACTGGCAGCTGACCTTGTGGCAGCCTGGCCTGGATTTCTTCGACCACGAGCTGCTTTGATTGCTTCTTGAGACTCATTAAAGTTTATGCTGCATTGTAATCTGTGTCTCCTCATGATACTTCCCTTTTGAGATTTTCAGCCACTCTCTCTAGAGGGAACTGGGATAACGTAGAATCTAAAGTTGTGGTTAGCCCCCACGTCATCTGTGTGCCTACAGTCCTGTTTCTGAAGCACTGAACCAGTCCCGCAGGGCTGCACAGGTGCTGCTTGTGTGTTTGCCAGACCATTCTGCAGCATTCAAGTGAGGGATTTTGGCGAGTCCCTGTCTCACCCTTGCCTACGAGAGCAAGGAGAGGAAGAAACCCTCCTGGATGAAGCTGTTGTGCCTTCCTGACCTTCTGCCCCAAAATGCAAGAGAGCCAACATCAGGGAGGGAAGCAACATGGCTTGGGAGTGGCTGTTTGGTCCAACTACACTGCGCTCTGGTGATTGCTCCTGCCACAGGGGAAACAAGGGAAAACAAGCTCCATAGCCCTTCTTCCCTTATGCTCTAGTCCTCCACAGGAGATGCTTTTGTCTGTGTCACCCACTCCTGCTTGAGGCAGAGTGAGGGGCACCTCTCATGCTATCCCCTGTGCTGGGGAAATCCTATCATGCCTTACACCATAGCTGAAGGCCTGCATTCTCTGACCAACTACTGGTATGAGGCAAAGCCCTCAGCCTTGCTGTGCAGGAAGACTCTCAGGAAACATGCTCCTTGTCAACATTCCTGGGCCACCTTGAGCTGACAGCAGGAGCAAAGTGCCGTGAAAAGCTGATACCAGGGAGCGAAGGCAACAACTGCAGCAGGCGATCAGGGAGTGCAGGGTGCTGCAAGGCATTGCAGCTTTTGGGTAGACCCTGAGGTGCGAGACATGTTTTTCCTTGGAAAATTAATTGAAGCTTCCTTCCTTTCTTCTTTTGGGGTAGATGCAGCTGGTGTCCTATGTCCCAAGTGCACAGGAGATTTCCTCCTCATGCATACGAGTTGTCTGAGTGCGGCAGAGGCCCAATGGCCCTCATCAGGCTCACCTGGAGCCTCCCACCACACCCTCTTCCCATTGACCCTGGTGCTATAGTCAAGTTTTGTCCTGAGCCTTTGGCCCCCCCTTCAGATCTGGGTCATCAGTGTGGGTTGCCTGCTCTGTTGCAGATTTGCTTATGCCTGCCCCTGGGTTGCCTTGGTAGGGCTAAAGTTGCCCAGTGGTTTCCCAGCTTTCTCTTGGGTCTGTCTGTGTTACTTTTCTGGGCCTGGTCAGCAGTCTTTGGGCCTCGTGTTGACCCTGGTTGCCGTCACTGGACCTGACCCTGAAGTGTGGACTGTCTTGTCATCAGTCCTGTGTCACCACCATGAACCTGACCACTGAGCTAGACGCCTGGCTGAATCTGCCTTCCATCTCCTCATCTTCCTTGGTCAGGTGCTGTACAACGAGGGCCATTGCTGGTATAGCTGATGCCCTGTTGGCTGTGTGGCCTTGCTTGGCTCCTGACTCCCATTGTGTAGGCAGCAGGTGGCTCGTACTGAGCCGTGACAGCACTCTTTGGGATAGATGTTTACTGTCATCATCAGGGTAGTACTGTGCACCTTCAAAGCTTTCCTCATCTTCCTAAATGAGGAATTTGGTCGGGCCTCTGTGATTTGACAGTTGCCTTTGTCTGCTGTTGTCCCAGCCTCATCGGGAAGGCATTTTGTCCAGCCCTTGGGAAGATGGCCTGGCTGAGGGGCCTGAGCTGTGTATGCCTAGTATTCCTTGCTGGGCAGTCGTGCCCCCAAGAAACACGCTGCTGGTATGGCTTGGTGTCACTTCTTGGCACACGTCCCCAGGGAGGTGCTGATACCTGCTGCTGCCCAGGCTGCCCTCAACGGCACTCTCAGACCTCCCTTGTTTCTGGGCAGGGTTCTGTGTTGCACAGAAATACGGTCACATGTTTGCTGGTGTGTGCTGTTCCATTGGTATGTGGGGTCAAAGCAGAATCTGAGGCGTGGAGATGGGGAAGGAGGAAAGCAGCTGTATTTGTTGTCCGGTATGGGGCTTTGTCTGCAGGAGACATCTCGGTTTAACAGGAGTGGGCAGCAGGAGCGAGTAGTAGAGTGAGAGCCATGTCCGTGTTTCTGAAAGAGGCCTGCTGTGGTGACAGGGGACCTCTAGTTGCTGGGGACAGAGGGGAGAGGAAAACCAGTCAGGCTTTTGTCACCTGAGAGCAAGGCTTGATCCCACAGAAGGGCTGAGGCTTGATGGCAGAGCAGCCATACTTGGAAATCTGGTGCCTAAGGCAGCCTGAGCAGGTTGATAGGTAAAGCAAAGGCTGTACCTGCTCTTTGCTGATGAGCCTGGCTGGCAGTCTGACCTTTAAGGGCGGGTTTGCATGGAAATGAGTACCCATGCATTTAGGACAAAGCCTGAAGGAAGCTGCAGGAGGGTGAGAGGCTGGCACCACTTGACAATTTGGCCATCTCCTTCTTTTTGCCTTCATCTTCTTCCTGTGCTTTTGTGTCACTTCCCCAGAAGCATTTTGGCCTGTAATCCTGTCACTTGAAAGGAGCCTGTGTGATGGAATGGGTATGTCCTGACCAGGAAAACGAAAAGGGGTCACTGCAGGGAACATAAGTCACCCATCTCTTCCATTGCGGTGTTTTGCATGCAAGATGAGCTTTCTGGTATACACATTACATGCGCAAAAGGCACCTCTGGGCCTGGGGCAGTCTGGACTGGTATAAAAGCCTGTCCAACAGCAGGCTCCATCATCCACTTCTCTTGCCTTCTCCTCCTTGGCGAACAAGGTGAGCTGCAAGTGCCTTCTCCTCACTCCCCTCATTCTCTTCTTCTCCCCTTGGCCTTCTGGCCTCGACCGAGTCTTTGCCTCCATGTAGCTCTTTGTGTGGTCCTTGCTCCTTGACGCTGCTCCCTCCATCACTGTTCTGCTTGCCACTGAGGGGAGAGGTGGGAGGAGGTCTTGGACTGTCTTTGCAGGGGCCCTTGGGGACCCAAGTTCCCAAGCCCCTCCCTGTCCTCATGTACGCTATCCCTGCTCCCCAGACTATACCTTCTGTCTTGGCCAGCAGGCTATCAGGCTGCTGCTGACACGCTGTGTGTGCTTTGCCTGCCCTCTCTCCCAGGTGCGCCTCCATCCCACAGCCATGTCGTGCTACGATCTGTGCCGTCCCTGTGGGCCAACCCCACTTGCCAACAGCTGCAACGAGCCCTGTGTCCGGCAGTGCCAGGACTCCCGTGTGGTGATCCAGCCCTCTCCCGTGGTGGTGACCCTGCCCGGCCCCATCCTCAGCTCCTTCCCCCAGAACACCGCTGTGGGATCCACCACCTCAGCTGCTGTTGGCAGCATCCTGAGTGAGGAGGGAGTGCCCATCTCCTCCGGGGGCTTTGGCCTCTCTGGCTTTGGTGGCCGCTACAGCGGCAGAAGGTGCCTGCCCTGCTAAAGCCCACGAGGATGTCCAGTGAGCGCATTGACCAGGAAGCCCGAAGCCCTGTGCCGGACTGAGGACGGAGCTGCTGGCCAGAGTTTCCAGATGGGCTGAGCACCCTGGAAACACAGACAGCTTCTTCTCCAGTTTTCTTGTCTGCATTCTGTGCCCTTGTTGTCTGCTGCTGTCCTGTGCCATGGATTCATCTGGAAGCAAGTCAAGAGTTTCCTGTTTTTTCTTCGTTCCATCTTCCGAAGGAGGAAGACCTGCACGCTTTTCCGGGTGAAGTGGGATCTGACTGCCAGCTGTCTTTTTGGCAGCGTGGTCTGGATCCTTTTTTCCATGTGCTGCTTTGATTCATTCTTCAGACTCATTAAAGTTTTTGCTTCAAAGTAATCTGAGTCTCTTTATGTTCCTTTTTCTATTGGGATGTTCAGTGAATCTCTCCAGTGAGAAATGTGATGTCTTGGATTGGAATAGCATGAGAGGATATGGTCCTAATGTGTATCTCCTTCGTTCCTGTGGGAGATGAATACCCTTTAAGAATTTGGTCTTTATAAGAGTGTAAGGAGGTGCAGGAAAGTCATATTGGCAAAGTCTGAAGTCTTAGAAGTGTGTCCGGGAACTCCCTCTCATTGAAATATCACCAACAAGGAAGGATTTCCAACACTTCCTATTCTGCTGTGTAAGGCATGAAGTTATGAATGGGCGACGCATGATTAAAAAAGAAAAGCCACGCACCTTTCTCCCAAGACCAGGAAGCCTGAAGCCAGGTGCTGGACTGAGGATGGAGCTGCTGGCCAGAGTTTCTAGATGGGCTGAGCACCCTCGTGGCCTCCTGCAGAGCAGAGAGGGAAGCCAGGGTGCCAGCCTGCGCTGTCTGGAAACACGGCCAGCAGACATCTTCTTCTTGTGCTTTCTTCTCTTCAGCATGAGTCCTTGTTGTCTCATCCTGTCCTGTGCCATGGTTTCATCTGGAAGCACATCAAGGGTGTCCTGTTTGTTCTCCTTCTTGCCATGCGAGGGGGGAAGACGTGCTTCCCATTGTGGTGAAGGGGGTCTGACTGCCAGCTGTCCTTTTGGCAGTCTGGACTGGATTTCTTCATCCACAAGCTGCTTTGATTCCTTCTTCAGACTCATTAAAGTTTACGCTGCACTGTGATCTGTGTCCTGTCATGTTCCTTTTCTTTTGGTATTCCCAGGAAACTGTCCACTGGGAAATCTGTGGATATATATTTTAAAATATTTATCGGAATGTTTCGGTTAAAACATTACTTCCCTGGTTGGTTGTGTTATTACTGGCTCATACTGAATGGAACTTCTCATGCTGTCCCCTATGCTGGGGAAATCCTACAGCACTTTACACCATAGCTAAAGGCCTGCCTTCCCTGACTGATTGCTTTTTCAGGCAAAGTCCTGAGTCTTGCTGTGTGGGAAGACCCTCAATAAACACCCTCTTTGTTAATATTCCTGAGTCACCCTGGGCTGACAGTGGGAGCATAGTGCTGTGAAGAGCTGATACCGGAGAGGGAAGGCAACAACTGCAGCAGGTGATCAGGGAACGTAGGGAACTGCAGGGAACTGGAGCTTTTGGGCAGAGTAGCATTCTGAAGACCGACTGCTGGGTAGTACTGGCCAGTGGGAAACCACATGTGTGTGTTTGCTGAGATGCATGGGGAGAGGAAATTGAGGGAAACGATTGTTGTGCTTTGTGCTGTGCTGGTGCGGCCTCACATTGAGTACTGTGTTGAGTTTTGGCTGCCACAGTATAAGAAGGTTATAAAACTATTAGAGTGCCCAAAGGAGGGCTACAAGTTGGTGAAAGGTCTCGAGGGAAAGACATATGACCAGTTTTCTCAGTCACCTGTGTTTTTCAGCCTAGAGAATAGGAGACTGAGGGGAGGCCTCCTTGCGGCCTACAGCTTCTTCACGAGGGAAATTAAAGGTAGGCCCTGTTCACTTCTCTGTGGTGACAGTGGCAGGACCTGAGGAAATGGCATGGATCTGCAACAAGGGAGGTTCAGGCTGGATGTTAGGAAAAGCTTCTTCACTCTGAGAAGGCAGTCAGCACCGGAACAGGCTCCTCCTGGGAGTGGTCATGGCACTGAGGCTGCCGGCATTCAGGAAGCGTTTGGAAACCACCCTCAGAAATATATTCTGATTGCTTGGTGGTCCTGTGTGGAGATAGAAGTTGTACTTGATGATCCTTGTGGGTCCCTTCTAACTCAGGATATTCTAGGATTCTATGAAGCAGAGGTCGTGATGCATACTTTCCTCTATAGACATCCTGCTGTCATTCTCAGGCCGTGCCAGCTTGTGATGAGTTTTCGTGTTGCATGGGAAGTTTTCCAAGCATTTTGCAGTGGAGGTTATTGAATTAGCACACAGTTTGAAAGCAGAAGTTGCAGGAAGCCTTGAGGAGGAGGAAGGAGGAGTTGTGAAGCCACTACATCACTGCACTGACCTTTGGTAGTGTGAGGGGTGTAGACTTAGCATGTGTTGGAAAGGGGTGTCTCTCCTCAAACGTCCTTCTTCTGTTGACTGGGGACTTCAGGAGGCTGCCCAGCAAAGGAGGGAAGGGCAAAGAACATGTGAATTTCTCCTGTGTGAGATTGCAGACAATCTAAAAGCCAACAGCTTATCCAACCTGACTCGCATGTTCAGACAAAACTTTTTGTGGTAGGTTGACCCTGTATTTCTTTTAGATGACCTTGAAGCTGTTCCCTTACTGTCATCGCCATATAATGGGCTTTTAGAATCAGAAAGGAAAATATGGGAAAAGGAAGCTTGTACATAGAGAAATAACAGTTTAATAAGTAAGGAAGAAAGGAAAAACTGAAGAAGAAGTGGTGTAAAGCTACTTACCTCCAGCATGCCCAGCTGGTCCCTAAACAACTACTATGGGAAATACTTGTGCCCTGGCTTCTCTCAAATTTTCTTGCTGAGTAGGATGCTACCTTTAATGGAACATCTCTGTTTATTTTGGGTCAACCATCCTTACTGTGTTCTCTGCAAGACTTATGCCCAGACCCAGCGTACTTTGCCAGGGCACAAGTGTGGGGAATTGTGTAGGAGTGAAAAGCAGAGAAAGCCTTTACATTGTGCAAGCACTTCTCAGCAACAGCTAAAATGTCTTTGTGTTACGAACATAACTTTGGCTACAAGTCTCAATAACAGAAAGATAGGAACTGAATTGAAGAAAATTAACTCAATTCCAGCAAGTAAAAGTACAGTGAAAGAGTTCGGGTGTAGGTTAAGCAATGGATGTAGTTGTCCTGTCAGAGAAAAGCGTTTGTAAGACAGGTCATATTTTTGGAAGTGCTACAAAACATGCAAAATTCAATATAAAATTCCATAAAGGAAGATACCAGAGGATAAGAGACAGGCATCCCCTGGAGTGCTGCGAGAGTCCTCATCAACAGCTGCATCGTCTCCTTCTGCTGACGTGTATTTTTGCCTGTAAACATTTTAGCCTCTAATCCCCTGACTTGAAGAAGCACACATGGCAGAATGGCTATGACAGCAGTAAGGAAATGAAAGGGGAGCACTGCAGGGAACAAATAAATGCCAGAGATTCTTAAATTGTAATGTCTTGCATATGAGATGAGCTTGCTGGTAAAAACATTACGTGTGCAGATGTTGCCTCTGGGCCTGGGGCAGTTTGAAGACTATAAAAACCTGTCTAACAGCAGTCTCCCTCATCCACTTCTCTTGCCGTCTCCTCCTTGGTGAACAAGGTGAGCTGTAGGAGCCTTCTCCATACCCCCCTCTTGCTCTTCTCCGCTTGGCCTTCTGGCCTCCACCGAAGCTCTGGCTCCGTGTAGGTTTGGTGTGGGCCTTGCTCCTTGACTCTGCTCCCTCTGTTGCTGTTCTGCATGTCACTGATTGGGGAAGAGGGAGAAGGTCTTAGACTGTCTTTGCAAAGGCCCTTGGGCTTGTCTCTGTCGTCGTGGGCCCTGTCCCTGCTCCCAAGACTACACATTCTGTCTTGGCCAGCATGCTGTCAGGCTGCTGCTGACATGCTGCGTGTGCTTTCCCTACTCTCTCTCCCAGGTGCGCCTCCATCCCGCAGCCATGTCGTGCTACGATCTGTGCCGTCCCTGTGGGCCAACCCCACTTGCCAACAGCTGCAACGAGCCCTGTGTCCGGCAGTGCCAGGACTCCCGTGTGGTGATCCAGCCCTCTCCCGTGGTGGTGACCCTGCCCGGCCCCATCCTCAGCTCCTTCCCCCAGAACACCGCTGTGGGATCCACCACCTCAGCTGCCGTTGGTAGCATCCTGAGTGAGGAGGGAGTGCCCATCTCCTCCGGGGGCTTTGGCCTCTCTGGCTTTGGTGGCCGCTACAGCGGCAGAAGGTGCCTGCCCTGCTAAAGCCCACGAGGATGTCCAGTGAGAGCATCGACCACGAAGCCCGAAGCCTGGTGCCGGACTGAGGACGGAGCTGCTGGCCAGAGTTTCCAGAGGGGCTGAGCACCCTCGTGGCCTCCTGCAGAGCAGAGAGGGAAGCCAGGGTGCCAGCCTGCGCTGTCTGGAAACACGGCCAGCAGACATCTTCTTCTTGTGCTTTCTTCTCTTCAGCATGAGTCCTTGTTGTCTCATCCTGTCCTGTGCCATGAGTTCATCTGGAAGCAAGTCAAGAGCATCATCTTTGTTCTTCCTCTCACCATGTGAGGGAGGAAGACATGCATCCCATTGTGGTGAAGGGGGTCTGACTGGCAGCTGACCTTGTGGCAGCCTGGCCTGGATTTCTTCGACCACGAGCTGCTTTGATTGCTTCTTGAGACTCATTAAAGTTTATGCTGCATTGTAATCTGTGTCTCCTCATGATACTTCCCTTTTGAGATTTTCAGCCACTCTCTCTAGAGGGAACTGGGATAACGTAGAATCTAAAGTTGTGGTTAGCCCCCACGTCATCTGTGTGCCTACAGTCCTGTTTCTGAAGCACTGAACCAGTCCCGCAGGGCTGCACAGGTGCTGCTTGTGTGTTTGCCAGACCATTCTGCAGCATTCAAGTGAGGGATTTTGGCGAGTCCCTGTCTCACCCTTGCCTACGAGAGCAAGGAGAGGAAGAAACCCTCCTGGATGAAGCTGTTGTGCCTTCCTGACCTTCTGCCCCAAAATGCAAGAGAGCCAACATCAGGGAGGGAAGCAACATGGCTTGGGAGTGGCTGTTTGGTCCAACTACACTGCGCTCTGGTGATTGCTCCTGCCACAGGGGAAACAAGGGAAAACAAGCTCCATAGCCCTTCTTCCCTTATGCTCTAGTCCTCCACAGGAGATGCTTTTGTCTGTGTCACCCACTCCTGCTTGAGGCAGAGTGAGGGGCACCTCTCATGCTATCCCCTGTGCTGGGGAAATCCTATCATGCCTTACACCATAGCTGAAGGCCTGCATTCTCTGACCAACTACTGGTATGAGGCAAAGCCCTCAGCCTTGCTGTGCAGGAAGACTCTCAGGAAACATGCTCCTTGTCAACATTCCTGGGCCACCTTGAGCTGACAGCAGGAGCAAAGTGCCGTGAAAAGCTGATACCAGGGAGCGAAGGCAACAACTGCAGCAGGCGATCAGGGAGTGCAGGGTGCTGCAAGGCATTGCAGCTTTTGGGTAGACCCTGAGGTGCGAGACATGTTTTTCCTTGGAAAATTAATTGAAGCTTCCTTCCTTTCTTCTTTTGGGGTAGATGCAGCTGGTGTCCTATGTCCCAAGTGCACAGGAGATTTCCTCCTCATGCATACGAGTTGTCTGAGTGCGGCAGAGGCCCAATGGCCCTCATCAGGCTCACCTGGAGCCTCCCACCACACCCTCTTCCCATTGACCCTGGTGCTATAGTCAAGTTTTGTCCTGAGCCTTTGGCCCCCCCTTCAGATCTGGGTCATCAGTGTGGGTTGCCTGCTCTGTTGCAGATTTGCTTATGCCTGCCCCTGGGTTGCCTTGGTAGGGCTAAAGTTGCCCAGTGGTTTCCCAGCTTTCTCTTGGGTCTGTCTGTGTTACTTTTCTGGGCCTGGTCAGCAGTCTTTGGGCCTCGTGTTGACCCTGGTTGCCGTCACTGGACCTGACCCTGAAGTGTGGACTGTCTTGTCATCAGTCCTGTGTCACCACCATGAACCTGACCACTGAGCTAGACGCCTGGCTGAATCTGCCTTCCATCTCCTCATCTTCCTTGGTCAGGTGCTGTACAACGAGGGCCATTGCTGGTATAGCTGATGCCCTGTTGGCTGTGTGGCCTTGCTTGGCTCCTGACTCCCATTGTGTAGGCAGCAGGTGGCTCGTACTGAGCCGTGACAGCACTCTTTGGGATAGATGTTTACTGTCATCATCAGGGTAGTACTGTGCACCTTCAAAGCTTTCCTCATCTTCCTAAATGAGGAATTTGGTCGGGCCTCTGTGATTTGACAGTTGCCTTTGTCTGCTGTTGTCCCAGCCTCATCGGGAAGGCATTTTGTCCAGCCCTTGGGAAGATGGCCTGGCTGAGGGGCCTGAGCTGTGTATGCCTAGTATTCCTTGCTGGGCAGTCGTGCCCCCAAGAAACACGCTGCTGGTATGGCTTGGTGTCACTTCTTGGCACACGTCCCCAGGGAGGTGCTGATACCTGCTGCTGCCCAGGCTGCCCTCAACGGCACTCTCAGACCTCCCTTGTTTCTGGGCAGGGTTCTGTGTTGCACAGAAATACGGTCACATGTTTGCTGGTGTGTGCTGTTCCATTGGTATGTGGGGTCAAAGCAGAATCTGAGGCGTGGAGATGGGGAAGGAGGAAAGCAGCTGTATTTGTTGTCCGGTATGGGGCTTTGTCTGCAGGAGACATCTCGGTTTAACAGGAGTGGGCAGCAGGAGCGAGTAGTAGAGTGAGAGCCATGTCCGTGTTTCTGAAAGAGGCCTGCTGTGGTGACAGGGGACCTCTAGTTGCTGGGGACAGAGGGGAGAGGAAAACCAGTCAGGCTTTTGTCACCTGAGAGCAAGGCTTGATCCCACAGAAGGGCTGAGGCTTGATGGCAGAGCAGCCATACTTGGAAATCTGGTGCCTAAGGCAGCCTGAGCAGGTTGATAGGTAAAGCAAAGGCTGTACCTGCTCTTTGCTGATGAGCCTGGCTGGCAGTCTGACCTTTAAGGGCGGGTTTGCATGGAAATGAGTACCCATGCATTTAGGACAAAGCCTGAAGGAAGCTGCAGGAGGGTGAGAGGCTGGCACCACTTGACAATTTGGCCATCTCCTTCTTTTTGCCTTCATCTTCTTCCTGTGCTTTTGTGTCACTTCCCCAGAAGCATTTTGGCCTGTAATCCTGTCACTTGAAAGGAGCCTGTGTGATGGAATGGGTATGTCCTGACCAGGAAAACGAAAAGGGGTCACTGCAGGGAACATAAGTCACCCATCTCTTCCATTGCGGTGTTTTGCATGCAAGATGAGCTTTCTGGTATACACATTACATGCGCAAAAGGCACCTCTGGGCCTGGGGCAGTCTGGACTGGTATAAAAGCCTGTCCAACAGCAGGCTCCATCATCCACTTCTCTTGCCTTCTCCTCCTTGGCGAACAAGGTGAGCTGCAAGTGCCTTCTCCTCACTCCCCTCATTCTCTTCTTCTCCCCTTGGCCTTCTGGCCTCGACCGAGTCTTTGCCTCCATGTAGCTCTTTGTGTGGTCCTTGCTCCTTGACGCTGCTCCCTCCATCACTGTTCTGCTTGCCACTGAGGGGAGAGGTGGGAGGAGGTCTTGGACTGTCTTTGCAGGGGCCCTTGGGGACCCAAGTTCCCAAGCCCCTCCCTGTCCTCATGTACGCTATCCCTGCTCCCCAGACTATACCTTCTGTCTTGGCCAGCAGGCTATCAGGCTGCTGCTGACACGCTGTGTGTGCTTTGCCTACCCTCTCTCCCAGGTGCGCCTCCATCCCACAGCCATGTCGTGCTACGATCTGTGCCGTCCCTGTGGGCCAACCCCACTTGCCAACAGCTGCAACGAGCCCTGTGTCCGGCAGTGCCAGGACTCCCGTGTGGTGATCCAGCCCTCTCCCGTGGTGGTGACCCTGCCCGGCCCCATCCTCAGCTCCTTCCCCCAGAACACCGCTGTGGGATCCACCACCTCAGCTGCTGTTGGCAGCATCCTGAGTGAGGAGGGAGTGCCCATCTCCTCCGGGGGCTTTGGCCTCTCTGGCTTTGGTGGCCGCTACAGCGGCAGAAGGTGCCTGCCCTGCTAAAGCCCACGAGGATGTCCAGTGAGCGCATTGACCAGGAAGCCCGAAGCCCTGTGCCGGACTGAGGACGGAGCTGCTGGCCAGAGTTTCCAGATGGGCTGAGCACCCTGGAAACACAGACAGCTTCTTCTCCAGTTTTCTTGTCTGCATTCTGTGCCCTTGTTGTCTGCTGCTGTCCTGTGCCATGGATTCATCTGGAAGCAAGTCAAGAGTTTCCTGTTTTTTCTTCGTTCCATCTTCCAAAGGAGGAAGACCTGCACGCTTTTCCGGGTGAAGTGGGATCTGACTGCCAGCTGTCTTTTTGGCAGCGTGGTCTGGATCCTTTTTTCCATGTGCTGCTTTGATTCATTCTTCAGACTCATTAAAGTTTTTGCTTCAAAGTAATCTGAGTCTCTTTATGTTCCTTTTTCTATTGGGATGTTCAGTGAATCTCTCCAGTGAGAAATGTGATGTCTTGGATTGGAATAGCATGAGAGGATATGGTCCTAATGTGTATCTCCTTCGTTCCTGTGGGAGATGAATACCCTTTAAGAATTTGGTCTTTATAAGAGTGTAAGGAGGTGCAGGAAAGTCATATTGGCAAAGTCTGAAGTCTTAGAAGTGTGTCCGGGAACTCCCTCTCATTGAAATATCACCAACAAGGAAGGATTTCCAACACTTCCTATTCTGCTGTGTAAGGCATGAAGTTATGAATGGGCGACGCATGATTAAAAAAGAAAAGCCACACACCTTTCTCCCAAGACCATATTTAATATGAGGGAGAGTCCAAAACCCAAGTCTAGAGGTGTCTTCCTTAGAAAGGTGATGCATAAGTGGACCTGAGTGACCATAATGTTTATGGGTTACACTAACGTTGTTGATGACACCAAGACGAGTGGTACAGTTGATATCCCTATTGGGAATGGATTTTAGCAGAAGTCACCCTGCCAGATGGGAGAACTGGGGCCATGTGAACTTCATGGAGTTCAGCAAGGGCACGTGCAAGTTCCTGCATCTGATTTGAGGAGATCCCCCATGTCAGTACAGGCTGGCTGTGGGCATGTATTTGTGGTGCTTTGACACATGGTTTAGTGGTAGCCTTGGCAGTGCTAGGCTAAGAGTTGCACTTGATGATCTTAGAGGTCTTTTCCAACCTAAATGACTCTATGATTCTGTGAATTGACTGAGATTGGCCCTGCAGTGTAGGAGTCAGCAATATGTGCTTGTAGCCCAGAAACCCAATTACATCTTGGGCTGCATGAAAAGAAGTGTGTCCAGCAGGAAAAAGGGAGGTAATTGTCTCCATCTGCTGTGCTCTACTTCACCCAGAGTACCATATCCATCTCTGGGTTCCCTGGTACAAGAAAGACATGGACCTGTTAGAGCAGGTCTAGCAGAGGCCTTGAAAATGACCTGGGGGCTGGAGTACCTCTGCTCTAAAGGCAGGCTGAGAGAGTTGGGCTTGTTGAGCCTGGAGAGGAGAAGGCTCCAGGGAAACCTTTTTGCAGCCTTTAAATATCTGAAGTTGTCTTGTAAGAAAGATGGATAAAGACTTTTTACCAGGCACAGCAGTGACAGAACAAGGGAAAACAGTTTTAAATGGAAAGACGGTAAGTTGAGAGGGGATCTAACGAAGAAAGTTTTCACAGTGAAGGTTGTTACACACTGGAAGAGGTTGTGCAGAGAAGTTGAGGATGCCTCAGCACTGAGAATGTTCAAAGTAAGGTTGAATGGAATATGAGTAACCAGATCTGGCAGATGTCCCTGCCCAAGGCAGAAGGTTGAACTAGATGATCTTTAAAGGTCCCTTCCAAACTAAGCCATTCCCTAACTTAAGATTTTATTATAGCATTAGGGGGAACAATTGATGATGCTGGCCCTCCCATGTGGAAGTCCAGGCGAAGCTTCAGGGTTAGGAGGAAACCTACCCCAAACATCAGGACAAGTGTTGAAGCAAGGCCCCAAAGGGCAAGAGGCTGGCATTTCCAGACGAGGTTGCACACTCCTCATCACTGGCTGCATCATCTGCTTGTGCTGACGTGTCACGTCTCCTGGAAAAAAATATTTTGGCCTCTAATCCTGTGACTTGAAAGAAGACTCCATGGTGGAATGGGCATGTCTTAAGCAAGGAAATGAAAAGGGAGCGTTGCAGGGAACAGAAACAAGACACCCATTCCTTTAATTGTAGTGTTTTACATACAAATGGGCTTGCTATAACACATACTGCATACGTGGTGTGCCACTGGGCCTGAGGCTGTCCGAGCCAGTATAAAAACCCATCCAACAGCATGCTCCATCATCCACTTCTCTTGCCTTCTCCTCCTTGGCGAACAAGGTGAGCTGCAAGTGCCTTCTCCTCACTCCCCTCATTCTCTTCTTCTCCCCTTGGCCTTCTGGCCTCGACCGAGTCTTTGCCTCCATGTAGCTTTGGTGTGTGTCTTGCTCCTTGATGCTGCTCTCTCCATCACTGTTCTTCTTGCCACTGAGGGGAGAGGTGGGAGGAGGTCTTGGACTGTCTTTGCAGGGGCCCTTGGAGACCCAAGTTCCCAAGTCCCTCTCTGTCCTCATACACCATTTCCCTGCTCCTCTGACTATGCCTTCTGTCTTGGTCAGCAGGCTGTCAGGCTGCTGCTGACATGCTGCGTGTGCTTTCCCTGCCCTCTCTCCTAGGTTCACCTGCATCCCGCAGCCATGTCGTGCTATGATCTGTGCCGTCCCTGTGGGCCAACCCCACTTGCCAACAGCTGCAACGAGCCCTGTGTCCGGCAGTGCCAGGACTCCCGTGTGGTGATCCAGCCCTCTCCCGTGGTGGTGACCCTGCCCGGCCCCATCCTCAGCTCCTTCCCCCAGAACACCGCTGTGGGATCCACCACCTCAGCTGCCGTTGGCAGCATACTGAGTTCTGAAGGAGTGCCCATCTCCTCCGGGGGCTTTGGCCTCTCTGGCTTTGGTGGCCGCTACAGTGGCAGAAGGTGCCTGCCCTGCTAAAGCTCATGAGGACGTCCAGTGAGCACAAAGACCACGAAGCCCGAAGCCCTGTGCCGGACTGAGGACGGAGCTGCTGGCCAGAGTTTCCAGATGGGCTGAGCACCCTCGTGGCCTCCTGCAGAGCAGAGAGGGAAGCCAGGGTGCCAGCCTGCGCTGTCTGGAAACATGGCCAGCAGACAGCTTCTTCTTCTTGCGCTTTCTTCTCTTCATCCTGAGTCCTTGTTGTCTCCTGCTGTCCTGTGCCATGAGTTCATCTGGAAGCAAGTCAAGAATGTCCTGTTTCTTCTTCCTGCCATCTTCTCAGGGAGGAAGATGTGCATGCTTTTGTGGTGAAGTAGGGTCTTGCATGACAGCTGTCCTTGTGTCAGACTTGGCCGGATCCCTTCCATTGTGAATTGTTGTGATTCCTTCTTCAGACTCATTAAAGTTTTTGCTTCAAAGTAATCTGAGTCTCCTTATGTTCCTTTTCTATTGGGATATTCAGTGAATCTGTCCAGTGAGAAATGTGATGTCTTGGATTGGAAAAGAATGAGAGAATATGGTCCTAATGTGAATCTCCTTCGTTCCTTTAGGAGATGAGTACCCTTAAAGAATTTGGTCTTTATAAGAGTCTAAGAGAGGTGGGCAAATTTGTATTGACAAAGTCTTAGAATCATAGAATTAAAGAACTGGGTTTGAAAGGGACCTAAATATATCTCTGGGTCCAACCCCCATTGTGAAAGCAGGTTTCTTAGAGCAGTTTGCCCAAGTAGGTACCCAGACCGGTCTTTAGTGTCTTCAAAGAAGGAGAGTCCAAAACCTTCCTGTGCAGCCTGTTCCAGTGCTCTGTCACTGTCACTGTGAAGAACTTTTGAATGTTGGTGCGGAACTTCCTGTGATCCATTTTGTGTACATTGCCCCTTTTCCTTTCCCCACAAACCCCTGAAAAGAGGTTGGCCACATCCCTCTGTCTCCTACACTTAAGGTATTTATAAACATGAATAAGATCCCCTCTCAGTCTTCTTTTCTCAAGGCTCAACAGACCCAGGTCTGTCAGCCTTTCCTCATAGGTGAGATGTTCCTTGCCCCCTTTGTGGCCCTACACTGGACTCTTTCCAGGAGATTCCTGTATTTTTTATTCCAGGAACCCAGAACTGGATACAGTACTCCAGGTGAGGCCTGACCAGGGCTGACCAGAGCTGAGTAGATCCAAGGAGGATCACCTCCCTTGACCGGCTGGTCACCTTCCTTTAAATGCACACTAGGATCCCTTTGGCCTTCTTGCCTACAAGGGCACACTGCTGGCTCATGGCCAACTTGTCGTCCACCGGGACCCCCAGGTCCTTTTCCACAGAGCTTCTCTCCAGCAGGTCATCCTCCAGCGTGTACTGATACATACGGTTGTTCCTTCCCAGGGGCAGGACTCTACACTTACTCTCGTTAAACCTCATTTGGTTTCTCCCTGCCCAGCTCTCCAGCCTGTCCAGATCTTGCTGAATGGCAGCACAGCCTTCTGAAATGTCAGCCACTATGCCTAGCTTTGCATCATTGGTGTACTTGCTGAGGGTAGACACTATTTCCTCACCAAGGTCGTCAATGAAGATGATGAAGAAGACCAGACGCAGCACTGACCCCTGGGGAACATAGCTACTCACAGGTCTCCACCTGGACTGTGCAATGCCGATAACCACCCTCTTAGCTAGGACAGACAGCCAGTTCTCAACCCACTTTATTGTCCAATAATCTATCCCACACGTTCTCAGCTTTGCTAGCAGGATGCCATGGGAGAGGGTTATGGGTGACACTAACGTTGTTGATGACACCAAGACGAGTGGTACAGTTGATATCCCTATTGGGAATGGATTTTAGCAGAAGTCACCCTGCCAGATGGGAGAACTGGGGCCATGTGAACTTCATGGAGTTCAGCAAGGGCACGTGCAAGTTCCTGCATCTGATTTGAGGAGATCCCCCATGTCAGTACAGGCTGGCTGTGGGCATGTATTTGTGGTGCTTTGACACATGGTTTAGTGGTAGCCTTGGCAGTGCTAGGCTAAGAGTTGCACTTGATGATCTTAGAGGTCTTTTCCAACCTAAATGACTCTATGATTCTGTGAATTGACTGAGATTGGCCCTGCAGTGTAGGAGTCAGCAATATGTGCTTGTAGCCCAGAAACCCAATTACATCTTGGGCTGCATGAAAAGAAGTGTGTCCAGCAGGAAAAAGGGAGGTAATTGTCTCCATCTGCTGTGCTCTACTTCACCCAGAGTACCACATCCATCTCTGGGTTCCCTGGTACAAGAAAGACATGGACCTGTTAGAGTAGGTCTAGCAGAGGCCTTGAAAATGACCTGGGGGCTGGAGTACCTCTGCTCTAAAGGCAGGCTGAGAGAGTTGGGCTTGTTGAGCCTGGAGAGGAGAAGGCTCCAGGGAAACCTTTTTGCAGCCTTTAAATATCTGAAGTTGTCTTGTAAGAAAGATGGATAAAGACTTTTTACCAGGCACAGCAGTGACAGGACAAGGGAAAACAGTTTTAAATGGAAAGACGGTAAGTTGAGAGGGGATCTAACGAAGAAAGTTTTCACAGTGAAGGTTGTTACACACTGGAAGAGGTTGTGCAGAGAAGTTGAGGATGCCTCAGCACTGAGAATGTTCAAAGTAAGGTTGAATGGAATATGAGTAACCAGATCTGGCAGATGTCCCTGCCCAAGGCAGAAGGTTGAACTAGATGATCTTTAAAGGTCCCTTCCAAACTAAGCCATTCCCTAACTTAAGATTTTATTATAGCATTAGGGGGAACAATTGATGATGCTGGCCCTCCCATGTGGAAGTCCAGGCGAAGCTTCAGGGTTAGGAGGAAACCTACCCCAAACATCAGGACAAGTGTTGAAGCAAGGCCCCAAAGGGCAAGAGGCTGGCATTTCCAGACGAGGTTGCACACTCCTCATCACTGGCTGCATCATCTGCTTGTGCTGACGTGTCACGTCTCCTGGAAAAAAATATTTTGGCCTCTAATCCTGTGACTTGAAAGAAGACTCCATGGTGGAATGGGCATGTCTTAAGCAAGGAAATGAAAAGGGAGCGTTGCAGGGAACAGAAACAAGACACCCATTCCTTTAATTGTAGTGTTTTACATACAAATGGGCTTGCTATAACACATACTGCATACGTGGTGTGCCACTGGGCCTGAGGCTGTCCGAGCCAGTATAAAAACCCATCCAACAGCATGCTCCATCATCCACTTCTCTTGCCTTCTCCTCCTTGGCGAACAAGGTGAGCTGCAAGTGCCTTCTCCTCACTCCCCTCATTCTCTTCTTCTCCCCTTGGCCTTCTGGCCTCGACCGAGTCTTTGCCTCCATGTAGCTTTGGTGTGTGTCTTGCTCCTTGATGCTGCTCTCTCCATCACTGTTCTTCTTGCCACTGAGGGGAGAGGTGGGAGGAGGTCTTGGACTGTCTTTGCAGGGGCCCTTGGAGACCCAAGTTCCCAAGTCCCTCTCTGTCCTCATACACCATTTCCCTGCTCCTCTGACTATGCCTTCTGTCTTGGTCAGCAGGCTGTCAGGCTGCTGCTGACATGCTGCGTGTGCTTTCCCTGCCCTCTCTCCTAGGTTCACCTGCATCCCGCAGCCATGTCGTGCTATGATCTGTGCCGTCCCTGTGGGCCAACCCCACTTGCCAACAGCTGCAACGAGCCCTGTGTCCGGCAGTGCCAGGACTCCCGTGTGGTGATCCAGCCCTCTCCTGTGGTGGTGACCCTGCCCGGCCCCATCCTCAGCTCCTTCCCCCAGAACACCGCTGTGGGATCCACCACCTCAGCTGCCGTTGGCAGCATCCTGAGTGAGGAGGGAGTGCCCATCTCCTCTGGGGGCTTTGGCCTCTCTGGCTTTGGTGGCCGCTACTGCGGCAGAAGGTGCCTGCCCTGCTAAAGCTCATGAGGATGTCTAGTGAGCACAAAGACCACGAAGCCTGAAGCCAGGTGCCGGACTGAGGACAGAGCTGCTGGCCAGAGTTTCCAGAGGGGCTGAGTACCCTCGTGGCCTCCTGCAGAGCAGAGAGGGAAGCCAGGGTGCCAGCCTGCGCTGTCTGGAAACACGGCCAGCAGACATCTTCTTCTTGTGCTTTCTTCTCTTCATCCTGAGTCCTTGTTGTCTCCTGCTGTCCTGTGCCATGAGTTCATCTGGAAGCAAGTGAAGAGTATCATCTTTGTTCTTTCTCTCACCATGTAAGGGAGGGAGATGTTCATTCTGTTCTGGTAAAGTGGGGTCTGACTGACAGGTGTTTGTGTGTCAGCTTGGACCTGATCCCTTCCTCCAAGTGCTGTTTCGATTCTTTGTTCAGATTCATTAAAGTTTATGCTGCAATGTAGTCTGAGCCTCCTTATTTTCCTTTTTTTATTGGGATGTCCAATGAAGCTGTCCAGGGAGAAATGTGATGTCTTAGGGTGGAGACGCGTGGTCAGATATGGTCCTAATATGATCTCCTCCATGCAAGTTGGATTTGACTAGTCTTGAGGCATATATCCATTTGTGGAGAAGTGAAGTGGTGTGTGTTGTAAAACATAACGAGGTATGCTTGTGCAGGCCAGTGAACAACTGGATGATGCTCTGATGGTGGATTACCACTCTAAAGATATTGTTTTGCTCATGCTTCCTCCAAGCACAACTGTGAAAACCTCAAAGATGAGAGAGTCACAAAGAAGTCAAAGGGACAAGGAGCATCTAGGACAGCAGTGTAAATTGAGATCTAAGCCCTGCTTTGATCTTGTGCTGTGGATGTGTATACTGTTTAGGGGAGTGAGAGGGAAACATGGAGGATGTTTTCTGTCTCTAGGGAGAAAATCAGAGTATGTGATATGTCCGGAAAACCTTGCATAGGGCAGGAATGGAACAGAACAAGTATGATCTCCCCTGGTAGAAATGTCCTGTGGTGAAAAGTGTTATGTCTTTCAGGGTATTACATGTGCATCACTGTGTCCTGAAGCCAAGTGGGTCTGGGGAAGCCCTGCAGGACCCCTCCAAAAATCCCATTCTGATGCTGTGCAGGCTAGGCTGTGCCTGGGTTGGTCCCAAGCCAATGATTGCTTTGTCCCTCCACCCTGGCCTCAAGCTGGGGAGACCGAGGTTGTGGCACACCAACAGCTCTGTTCTCAGTCCCCCCTTCCCATACTCTTGTCCTCCACAGGCAGTGCTGTGCTCCTGCCACTCTGATCCTGCCTCAGGCAGAGTTAGGGGCACGTCTGGTGCCTTTGCTCGTCTGGCTGCCCTTGTGAAGACTCCCGGAGCATGCGTGCTGCTGAGCAGGGTGTGTGGGGCGTCCTGGGGAAATCCTACCAAATATGTGCTTGTGCCTGCTGTGCTGTCAGTCTGGACAGCCAGAGCGCAAAGACACAGGCAGGCAGAGTGATGTGTACCGATTACTTAGCATGCGCTTTTGTTATTGAAGCTCTCCAGTAGAAAGTCTTGGGACAGCAGCAGCCTTCATTCCCAATTTTTGGAATTAAGATGTATAAAGCAGGAAGGTATGAAGGAAAGAAGTATGATTACAAGAGAAGAGCCAGGCACATTTCTCCCAAAAGCAATAGTTAATTTGATGGGGAGTCAAAAAACAAGACTAGAGGAGCCCTGCCTAGAAAAGTAATGTTTAACTCAAGATGAGGGCATATTATAAAGGGGAGCAATTGTTGTGGCCAGACTTTGAACATAGAAGTCCATCCTGGTGCTTCAGGGATGGGAGGAGAACAGCCTCAATCATCAAGATAAATACTAACACAATGCCCCAGAGACTAAGAGGCTGGCATCCCCTGGAGTGCTAGGACACTCTTCATCACTGGCAGTACCATTCTTGTGCTGACGTGTCCTTTTTCAGACATTTTGGCCTCTAATCTTGTCACTTGAAAGGAGCCTGCCTGATTGAATAAGCATGCCCTAAACAGGGACATAAAAAGGAAGTATTGCAGGTAACATAAACAAGACAATTTCTGTAATTGTGATGTTTTGCATGGAAGATGAGCTTCTGGTAAACACATTACAATTGCAAAGGATGCTTTGTACCTGGAGTGTTCTTGTCCCGGTATAAAAACACATCCAACAGCAGGCTCCATCATACACTTCTCTTACCTTCTCTTCCTTGGTGAACAAGGTGAGCTGCAAGTACCTTCTCTGCACTTCCCTTATTCTCTTCTTCTCCCCTTTGCCTTCTGGCCACGACCGAGTCTTTGCCTCTGTGTAGTTTCAGTATGGGCTTTGTCCCTTGAGGCTGCTCACTATTCCGCTTGTCACTGCGGTGGTAGCTTGGAGAAGGTCTTGGGCTATTTTTGCAGAGGCCCTTGGGCCCCTCCCTGTCCACATGTACCCTATCCCTGCTCCCCAGACAATGCCTTCTGTCTTGGCCAGCATGCTGTCAGGCTGCTTCTGACATGCTGCGTGTGCTTTCCCTACCCTCTCTCCCAGGTGCGCCTCCATCCCACAGCCATGTCGTGCTACGATCTGTGCCGTCCCTGTGGGCCAACCCCACTTGCCAACAGCTGCAACGAGCCCTGTGTCCGGCAGTGCCAGGACTCCCGTGTGGTGATCCAGCCCTCTCCCGTGGTGGTGACCCTGCCCGGCCCCATCCTCAGCTCCTTCCCCCAGAACACCGCTGTGGGATCCACCACCTCAGCTGCCGTTGGTAGCATCCTGAGTGAGGAGGGAGTGCCCATCTCCTCTGGGGGCTTTGGCCTCTCTGGCTTTGGTGGCCGCTACTGCGGCAGAAGGTGCCTGCCCTGCTAAAGCCCACGAGGATGTCCAGTGAGAGCATCGACCACGAAGCCCGAAGCCCGGTGCCGGACTGAGGACGAAGCTGCTGGCCAGAGTTTCCAGAGGGGCTGAGCACCCTCGTGGCCTCCTGCAGAGCAGAGAGGGAAGCCAGGGTGCCAGCCTGCGCTGTCTGGAAACACGGCCAGCAGACATCTTCTTCTTGTGCTTTCTTCTCTTCAGCATGAGTCCTTGTTGTCTCATCCTGTCCTGTGCCATGAGTTCATCTGGAAGCAAGTCAAGAGCATCATCTTTGTTCTTCCTCTCACCATGTGAGGGAGGAAGACATGCATCCCATTGTGGTGAAGGGGGTCTGACTGGCAGCTGACCTTGTGGCAGCCTGGCCTGGATTTCTTCGACCACGAGCTGCTTTGATTGCTTCTTGAGACTCATTAAAGTTTATGCTGCATTGTAATCTGTGTCTCCTCATGATACTTCCCTTTTGAGATTTTCAGCCACTCTCTCTAGAGGGAACTGGGATAACGTAGAATCTAAAGTTGTGGTTAGCCCCCACGTCATCTGTGTGCCTACAGTCCTGTTTCTGAAGCACTGAACCAGTCCCGCAGGGCTGCACAGGTGCTGCTTGTGTGTTTGCCAGACCATTCTGCAGCATTCAAGTGAGGGATTTTGGCGAGTCCCTGTCTCACCCTTGCCTACGAGAGCAAGGAGAGGAAGAAACCCTCCTGGATGAAGCTGTTGTGCCTTCCTGACCTTCTGCCCCAAAATGCAAGAGAGCCAACATCAGGGAGGGAAGCAACATGGCTTGGGAGTGGCTGTTTGGTCCAACTACACTGCGCTCTGGTGATTGCTCCTGCCACAGGGGAAACAAGGGAAAACAAGCTCCATAGCCCTTCTTCCCTTATGCTCTAGTCCTCCACAGGAGATGCTTTTGTCTGTGTCACCCACTCCTGCTTGAGGCAGAGTGAGGGGCACCTCTCATGCTATCCCCTGTGCTGGGGAAATCCTATCATGCCTTACACCATAGCTGAAGGCC
The DNA here is from genome assembly GCF_963932015.1 of Anas acuta. NCBI lineage: Eukaryota > Metazoa > Chordata > Aves > Anseriformes > Anatidae > Anas > Anas acuta. The sequence goes on along the minus strand of NC_089006.1, from coordinate 2,412,453 downwards.
TGCATTCTCTGACCAACTACTGGTATGAGGCAAAGCCCTCAGCCTTGCTGTGCAGGAAGACTCTCAGGAAACATGCTCCTTGTCAACATTCCTGGGCCACCTTGAGCTGACAGCAGGAGCAAAGTGCCGTGAAAAGCTGATACCAGGGAGCGAAGGCAACAACTGCAGCAGGCGATCAGGGAGTGCAGGGTGCTGCAAGGCATTGCAGCTTTTGGGTAGACCCTGAGGTGCGAGACATGTTTTTCCTTGGAAAATTAATTGAAGCTTCCTTCCTTTCTTCTTTTGGGGTAGATGCAGCTGGTGTCCTATGTCCCAAGTGCACAGGAGATTTCCTCCTCATGCATACGAGTTGTCTGAGTGCGGCAGAGGCCCAATGGCCCTCATCAGGCTCACCTGGAGCCTCCCACCACACCCTCTTCCCATTGACCCTGGTGCTATAGTCAAGTTTTGTCCTGAGCCTTTGGCCCCCCCTTCAGATCTGGGTCATCAGTGTGGGTTGCCTGCTCTGTTGCAGATTTGCTTATGCCTGCCCCTGGGTTGCCTTGGTAGGGCTAAAGTTGCCCAGTGGTTTCCCAGCTTTCTCTTGGGTCTGTCTGTGTTACTTTTCTGGGCCTGGTCAGCAGTCTTTGGGCCTCGTGTTGACCCTGGTTGCCGTCACTGGACCTGACCCTGAAGTGTGGACTGTCTTGTCATCAGTCCTGTGTCACCACCATGAACCTGACCACTGAGCTAGACGCCTGGCTGAATCTGCCTTCCATCTCCTCATCTTCCTTGGTCAGGTGCTGTACAACGAGGGCCATTGCTGGTATAGCTGATGCCCTGTTGGCTGTGTGGCCTTGCTTGGCTCCTGACTCCCATTGTGTAGGCAGCAGGTGGCTCGTACTGAGCCGTGACAGCACTCTTTGGGATAGATGTTTACTGTCATCATCAGGGTAGTACTGTGCACCTTCAAAGCTTTCCTCATCTTCCTAAATGAGGAATTTGGTCGGGCCTCTGTGATTTGACAGTTGCCTTTGTCTGCTGTTGTCCCAGCCTCATCGGGAAGGCATTTTGTCCAGCCCTTGGGAAGATGGCCTGGCTGAGGGGCCTGAGCTGTGTATGCCTAGTATTCCTTGCTGGGCAGTCGTGCCCCCAAGAAACACGCTGCTGGTATGGCTTGGTGTCACTTCTTGGCACACGTCCCCAGGGAGGTGCTGATACCTGCTGCTGCCCAGGCTGCCCTCAACGGCACTCTCAGACCTCCCTTGTTTCTGGGCAGGGTTCTGTGTTGCACAGAAATACGGTCACATGTTTGCTGGTGTGTGCTGTTCCATTGGTATGTGGGGTCAAAGCAGAATCTGAGGCGTGGAGATGGGGAAGGAGGAAAGCAGCTGTATTTGTTGTCCGGTATGGGGCTTTGTCTGCAGGAGACATCTCGGTTTAACAGGAGTGGGCAGCAGGAGCGAGTAGTAGAGTGAGAGCCATGTCCGTGTTTCTGAAAGAGGCCTGCTGTGGTGACAGGGGACCTCTAGTTGCTGGGGACAGAGGGGAGAGGAAAACCAGTCAGGCTTTTGTCACCTGAGAGCAAGGCTTGATCCCACAGAAGGGCTGAGGCTTGATGGCAGAGCAGCCATACTTGGAAATCTGGTGCCTAAGGCAGCCTGAGCAGGTTGATAGGTAAAGCAAAGGCTGTACCTGCTCTTTGCTGATGAGCCTGGCTGGCAGTCTGACCTTTAAGGGCGGGTTTGCATGGAAATGAGTACCCATGCATTTAGGACAAAGCCTGAAGGAAGCTGCAGGAGGGTGAGAGGCTGGCACCACTTGACAATTTGGCCATCTCCTTCTTTTTGCCTTCATCTTCTTCCTGTGCTTTTGTGTCACTTCCCCAGAAGCATTTTGGCCTGTAATCCTGTCACTTGAAAGGAGCCTGTGTGATGGAATGGGTATGTCCTGACCAGGAAAACGAAAAGGGGTCACTGCAGGGAACATAAGACACCCATTTGTTTAATTGTGTTGTTTTGCATACTTGAATGTCCTGTTGGTAAACACATTAGAAGTGCAAATGGTGCCTCTATGCCTGGGGCAGTCTGGACTGGTATAAAAGCCTGTCCAACAGCAGGCTCCATCATCCACTTCTCTTGCCTTCTCCTCCTTGGCGAACAAGGTGAGCTGCAAGTGCCTTCTCCTCACTCCCCTCATTCTCTTCTTCTCCCCCTGGCCTTCTGGCCTCGACCGAGTCTTTGCCTCCATGTAGCTCTTTGTGTGGTCCTTGCTCCTTGACGCTGCTCTCTCCATCACTGTTCTTCTTGCCACTGAGGGGAGAGGTGGGAGGAGGTCTTGGACTGTCTTTGCAGGGGCCCTTGGAGACCCAAGTTCCCAAGCCCCTCTCTGTCCTCATATACCATTTCCCTGCTCCTCAGACTATGTCTTCCATTGTCCAGGAAACTGTCAGGCTGCTGCTGACATGTGGTGTGTGTTTTCTCTACCCTCTCTCCCAGGTGCGCCTCCATCTCGCAGCCATGTCGTGCTATGATCTGTGCCGTCCCTGTGGGCCAACCCCACTTGCCAACAGCTGCAACGAGCCCTGTGTCCGGCAGTGCCAGGACTCCCGTGTGGTGATCCAGCCCTCTCCCGTGGTGGTGACCCTGCCCGGCCCCATCCTCAGCTCCTTCCCCCAGAACACCGCTGTGGGATCTTCAGCATCTGCTGCCGTTGGCAGCATCCTGAGTGAGGAGGGAGTGCCCATCTCCTCCGGGGGCTTTGGCCTCTCTGGCTTTGGTGGCCGCTACAGTGGCAGAAGGTGCCTGCCCTGCTAAAGCCCACGAGGATGTCCAGTGAGAGCATCGACCACGAAGCCCGAAGCCAGGTGCCGGACTGAGGACAGAGCTGCTGGCCAGAGTTTCCAGATGGGCTGAGCACCCTCGTGGCCTCCTGCAGAGCAGAGAGGGAAGCCAGGGTGCCAACCTGTGCTGTCTGGAAACATGGCAAATACCTTAATCTTTAAATAACTTCTTCTGATTGCTTCTGTTGCATTTTTACTTTGCTTTATGTAATCCTCTCTTTATGAATGAGTTGAGGGTACTTAATGTCTGAGTAAGAAAAGCAGTGTCTTGTCTGTGTTCCAGTGTTAATGGCTTAAATGGCTTCCTTCCTTTACATAAATATTTACTTTGCTTTTGCATTGTGGAATGTTTGCCTATCTCATTAAACTGAGTCTGCATCTTAATTTGAATTTCATTGTGTTTTGTTCTCTTCTTCCACCCTTTTGGGTGGAGTAAATCATTATATGGTAAAATCTATGCATTTATTAAACCATACCTTCACAGCTGAATTCGAGAATTTAATAGTCAGCAAAAATCAACACTAAGTTTTTTTCACCATTTACTCCATTCTCAAGCATTCAACTGGTTTTCTTGCTAGCTTTTTCAATTTTTTCCACATCCATGTGGAATGTT